>NC_030420.2:31669922-31677422 GCF_001660625.3 Ictalurus punctatus
ACCTGGTGCAAAGCAACACTACTGGAAAAATCGAATGATCTTGTAGACTAATGAGTACTGGAAGACTGTGTCACCCAAAATCTTCTATAAATATCTTAAAGTGATGTCGCACAGAGTTTCGGATCTAATTTAGGACACAGTGTGATTTTTACTGTCATCTATAAGCATGAACATAACTACAGAAACCCATGCAACTCTGTAACATTATGGTGGCGGCCATCTTGGACAATCGGTATCACCCCACCCCCCATCCTTATTTGGTATTACTGTGTTTTCGAGTCCTCCTGGGAAGTCGGAATTACGATGTCGGGTGCGTTCAAGTCACTTTAGTCGGAGCAAGATGGCGGTATACCTTAACACACCAAAGGTTGTGTGTGTGTGTGGGGGGGGGGTGTATGTCTCATCTGTGGTATTTGTGTCTCTCGAGTGTGGTGTGTTTGTGTGCCTCACCTTTAATGGGTGGGTATCTGTCTGTCTGTCTTGCCTGTGGTGTCCTCCAAAGTTTGGAGGAATTGACGATAAAGTTCCACGTATTTATGGATTTTGTGTCTTGCACAACCATATTTACGGATTTAGATTTTGTGTTAGCCTTGTAGCAACAGTGCAAAAGTCAAGAAGCAACTGCCTGTCACTAGACATGTCCTTGACTACGTTTCAGTGTAGGAACTTTCACTCTGGATTGGTTTAAGACTTATGTGCTGTTCACCACCAGCTAAATGATGTCCAGTCAGCTTTGGGGATACGAGTCACTTTAACGTTGTTAAATTACACGACATGTTTTTTTTAAAAAAAATTTTATTCATAGTAATTACTAGCAACATCATCCTGCTAGTGAGGAGTGGACAAAAGTGGACCAGCTAATCACCTTGATGCTCCAGTCACCATTTTTATTTCACTTTGTTGCTCTTTGTAATTAAAAGTATGGGTTGTAAAGTTTCATGGTAATTTTTTCTTTCCTTTATTTTACTAATTCTCTCTCCTTGTCTGGCTGTCTCTCTCTCTGTCTCTCTGTCTGTCTCTGTCTCAGATCTGTGTGTTGAAGGATGAAGACAGCAGGGATTTTGGCTTCAGTGTCTCTGATGGCTTGTTGGAGAAGGGTGTGTATGTGAACATGATCCGTCCGGATGGTCCTGCAGATCAGGCAGGTTTACAGCCGTACGACCGCGTCCTTCAGGTACAGGATCTTCTTACGTTTATGCCATTTGGTAGATGTCCTTATTCTGAGCGACTTTAAAAAAAACACAAAATCACTGGGGGCAGTGGTGGCTTAGTGGTTAAGGCTCTGGGTTACTGATCAGAAGGTCGGGTGTTCAAGCCCCAGCGCTGCCACTGTTGGGCCCTTGAGCAAGGCCCTTAACCCTCTCTGCTCCAGGGGCTGTATCATGGCTGACCCTGCGCTCTGACCCCAACTTCCTGACGTGCTGGGGTATGCGAAGAAAACAATTTGACTGTGTATAGATGACCAATAAAGACTCATTATCGTTAACTTTAAGTCATGTATTCAGAAATCTAAACTAACTGTATGTAGGCTGGTGGCAGTCAGACTTTTGAACTGTGTGTCTGAACACGCCCTCTGTCTCTCCATCTCAGGTGAATCACGTGCGCACGCGGGACTTTGACTGCTGCTTAGCCGTGCCTCTGATTGCCGAGGCGGGAGATCAGCTCCAGCTTGTAATCAGCAGGAACCCCCTCACACAGGCATCTCAGTGGTCGCTCGAAGACAGTCAGGATGTCTCGGACACACTCCCTACCGTCCCTGTCCACGGCTCGAGCGAGACAGAACTCGGACCTGAGATGGTTCCACTGAGCGGCGGTTTACTGTAGAAGAAAGGAGTCAGTCTATTTCTGTCTCTCTCGCGCACACACACACACACACACCCGCACACACCCCTTACACAATTTAAACCACTTTCACACATCGTTAACAATTTTCACTAAGTTTTGGTTTCGACTGTTTAACGGCCACCACTTTAAAAAAAAAAAAAAAAAAATTTAAGTTAATCACCAAATTCACTCGTACACTATATCATTTGTGTTACAACTCAACACTTTACGTGCTTTGGTCATGGGTCCGTTTTAATTTTAGATTATATTATATTCAGTTCCCTCACTGGTTTAGGTTCTCTCACACACACACACACACACACACACACGCACACACCTGCACACGTACACTCTCACAAACATTAGTTTATTGTGTCTTGGAGCATTTTATATGGTTATAAAGAATATACCGTACAAACAGAGAGAGAGAGAGAGGACACACTCGCCTTGAAAGTTTACGAAGACCAATTCTTTATTAGCGGATCATGTTTTTTTTTTTGTTTTGTTTTTTTAAAAAGACAGATTTTCCTCTCTGAATAATTTTTTTTCATGTGCAAATGATTTTAATGTGTGTGAAACAAGTTTCCGTATGTAAACTTGGCTTGACCTAAGATAAAACCAGAAACTAGACTGAGACTAAAATTATTTTAAAATTAGCCGTAATACGTATATGGAGAACTGTGTGTGTGTGTGTGTACTGTAAAGAACGCTGTCCAGAGTGACACCGCTGTGCGTTTTTCTCATGAGAAACCAAGGCGTTAATCACATCCGATCATTTTTATACCTGACTAACTTGTGTGATAAGTCTGTTAACGTGTGAGATTAGTTTTAACTTGTACCTCCTTTTAAAAGTTGGGACAAATTTACCCCAATCAGTGTTTTTACCCACATTCCTTTTACAGTCCCGTGCACCATATCACAAGTGTCTGAGTAAATGTAAAATGAATGTTTTTATTATAGGATGCAAAAAGTTTCCCTTATTTTTTTTTTTTTTTTTTTTTTTTTTTTAAACAAAATAAAGAAAGATAAGCCAGCGTGTTTCATTGACGCTAGATATCGGTAATGAGGCAAGACTGATGCGGGCGGTCAAGCTGTAATCAGAACGTTATCTTGGGCCGAAGTGTGTACGAACGCAAGACTTATTTATTATTTAAAAAAAAAAAAAGTTAACGTTAACATTAACTTTCATCAAATGTTCATGATGTCAGTTTAGAAAGGTTTAGAAAAGGTGATCGAAATGATTTGCATTATAGACTGATAACGAATCAACTGTTAACTAGTTGAAGTAGAATTTGAAAAAATAATAATTAATGTTGGCTGCATAAATATTCACTCCCATGGGTCGATATTTGGTAAAACCACCCGGAAAATTGCAAATATAACCGCAGCTCATCTGCAATACTTCGCGATCGGCTTTGCACATGTGGATCCTGATACTTTTGCCCGGTCGTCTTGGCAACGTTGCGCTCGCACTGTGATATTTTGATGAAGGCTGTTGGTCAACAATTTATCAATCAAGTCTTGTCGCGCATTCTCAATCTGATTGGACACATTAAGGTACTAGAAATAAAAAAGAAATAATAATTTAAAAAAAAAAAAAAAAACAGACACTTGTTCCCAGAGGAAAATTTATTTATTTTATTTTATTATTGTTTAGGATCTAAATGATGCAATATGCATCTTGAAACGAGTTCATAACAAAGCTACTTTGGTTACACAAAATGTTTCGGTTTATTGAATCAAATCCAGTTACAATATACAGTATCGTATTGTATTGTTTGAATGGAATTTTTTAAAACTTTTTTTTTTTTTTTTACGCTTGTTTAGATTGTTCATTTTATTACATGTTCAAGCTGAAAATGATGATAAAAAAAACAGACAAAACCACTTGTTTACAAATATTGCACACTGCAAGTTTAAGCTAACATTTAAGATATAAATTTCTGAACACATTCAGAAAAATATAGGCGAATCACTGATGGTTCACGTTGTGCACCATTAGAAAATGGCTGACTCAAAAGGCAAATGTGATCGGAGAGGAAATACTAGTGAGCAGATTCTGGTTCGGTCGTGGGTACGGTAAACTCGACGAGCGAGGAGTGTGTGGTTTGGAGTGCACGTGAAGTTTGCGCTACGGTGTGTGTGTGTGTGTGTTCACTGCCAGTCAAAGATTCCTGAACACCTGATATAATAATATTAGAGATGCTATGCGTACAGTACCGCTACGTTATAAATGAATCTACTAATGCAAAAACAACACTAATGACAATATTTTCGAGGAATTATACGTTTACGACGGGTTCTAAATGATTATCCGGGTCATCTGTTTCATCAGCTGAGGTAAAATTCACCACGGCGTTTAAGCACGAGTCTCATCGTTGTGTCGCTACACTCGACTGATCGTCATCCATCCATCCATCTTCTATACCGCTTTATCCTTTTCAGGGTCATGGGGGAACCTGGAGTCTATCCCAGGGAGCATCGGGAACAAGGCGCGGTACACCCTGGACGGGGTGCCGATCCATCACAGGGCACACTCACATACACATTCATTCACTACGGACACTTTGGACACGCCAATCGGCCTACCGTGCATGTCTTTGGGCTGGGGGAGGAAACCGGAGTACCCGGAGGAAACCCCCGCAGCACGGGGAGAACATGCAAACTCCGCACACACAGGGCAAAGGCGAGGGTGGGAGGCAAACATGATAACCATTAAGCCACCGTGCTCCACTTCCAAGCCATTTTGGTAAAATATTTGGTAGAGATTTTGGTTGAAAACTAAATTTTGGTCAAAACTTGATCTTTTTTTTTGGTTTGCTTTGATCTTTTTTTTTTCCAGAATTCAAGTGCACCAAAATCCTACAGGTTTTCCCAGACGGGTTACTCTTGAAGCTTGTGTGGAGATATATATATATATATATATATGTATATAATCTCTTTCATACAAGTTCTGATACCATGAATGAATGGACACATAGATATGACATATTATATGAGAATCGTTTCATATAACAAGTGAAAAGAAACAAAAAAGTTCTTCTGACTGATCACCTTGAATATCCTTGAATAAAACACTTCTCTCCTGATGGGCGTGGTCTCTTCCAGGACGACTCTACCCCCATCACCAGGACACGAATTCTCAGTCAACAGCTAACTGAGGATGAACTGAACTTAACCGAGCGCCTACGGGAGATTTCAGCCTTCCCATCCTCACCATCAGCAAAACAATAAACCAGGGAATATCTCTTGGTAGAACGGTGTTCGTTGCTCTAGCGCAGTTCCAGAGACTATACCGAGGTGCACTGAAGCTGTCCTGGAGACGTACTAAGACGCCCGGTGTTTATTTTAACCTTGAACGTCAGTCGTCTGTACCGACCAATCAGAAACGAGGATTTTCATGGCCACGGTCTATGAGTAATTAAATTGCAATGAAACATTAAGAAGCGAGTTTGAGAAGGGGTTTTGACCGGCAGTGCACGATAAGCCCGTAGGACACGAGGCTGTACTGTGTAAAGTGAGGGGTTCTGGGTAATCAGAAGGTTTATCACTACAGTAGGTAAGGATGGACAAACTGCAACGTGACGAATCTGATGAGAAGGTGTCTAGTTTTCAGAAAGGCATTAAAAGGAGGGACGGATATTGCTGGACTACGGGTAAATAATTCACCCTCGGACTCAGCAGGAGGATGGTCAGGCAACCCTGAATTAAAAAGAAATTGATTCGAACCCCTCTCTTAAATGAGAAGAGCAGCATGTGATACTTAGCGTGTATAAAAAGCACAGCTGCCTACATTATTAGAGCAACACGACGGCTGTATATATACTGTATGCGTGTGTGTGTGTGTGTGTGTGTGTATTTGTCTCATCTGGCAGTGATTACTAAAGTGCACGGAGGGTTTTAAAAAGGGCACCATTGAGAAAATGGGCATACACTTGAGGACGTAACCCTCTCCAATAAATCAAACGTGTGTGTGTGTGTGTGTGTGTGTGTGTGTGTGTAAGCAGTGCAGAGCTTCCGCACAAAAACGGAGGTACATTCAGCTTCATCAAGACGAAGAACGCTGTACAGGAAACCTCACTGTACAATAAGGGTCACTGCCACAAACTGTCATCTAAACACCTGCTGATTAGTGCAGCTATCTTTAAAAAAAAAAAGAAAAAAAAAAGGAAAAAATCATGTTTACGTCACTGCTGTATTTGTCATTTTTCTTGAAAAAACAAAACAAAACAACAAAAAACCCCAAAAACAAAAACAAAAACAAAACAAGGCTCAATATCCTTCTAAACAACTTTCACAGTTCCCATCCGTCTCTCTTTGCCCGTGCGAAGAAGACGAGGCGTCTCTCACGGCTTCGACCTCAACAAATCTTAGCGTTACTAGCAATGATTACACCGATAACAACAAGAATAATACCACAATAATAATAATAATAATAATAATAAAATTCCTAAACAGCGAAGGATATTATTAGGAGGTTTTTTTTTGTTTGTTTGTTTGTTTTAAAACCTCCTCGTGTAAAAATACGACTAGAACACACTATGAAGCAGTCTGATCGGACTAAAGGAGAGAAAAGGAGTTTTAAAAGAGGAGAAAAGGGAACGCGGTTCTCTCATAGAGAGTCTCACATTGTAGTTTCTACGATGGTGTGAGTGTGTTTGGTGAGGGCGTAAGTGCCGTTAGGGTCGAGCGGGTGGAGCAGCTCGCTGTTCTTCAGGACGCAGTCTTTCGGACGAGAGCTCGCTCCTTTCACCGGCGCCGCCACGGCCTTGATCCGCTACACACACACAGACACACACGCGACATTACTGACGAGTCAGATTCATAGTACAGTTGAGGTCATAAAGTTTACATACGCTGCAAAATGTTCATAATTTAAGTAAAAAGGGATCATAAAAATTGCATTCAGTTGTTTATTTATACTCATGGTAGGACGTCATTCTTTAATAAATAACAATGGGGCCAATTGCTGTCGTATAAGAGGAATAAAAAACACTTCAGACATGCTGTTAGTGGAAAAGAATCAACTTTGTGATGGTAACCTCAATCAGTGAACCATCCGATTGGATGATTTTGACGACCACCACCATGGGGATGCAGATCATCGAGGTCAAAGCCAGACACCAACCCACTCCGATCGACCAATCGGGATACTCGTACACTTTGTTGTAAGTGAGGGGTTTGTATTTCACCAACGAAAACACAAAACAGCCCTGAAACGGGAAGGAGAACGGCGTAAAGGAAAAGACTCCATGACTCACATCACACTGTAAATGCCACATTCCTCCGTCGTCTCACACACACACACACACACACACTGTACACACTTACCACACACAGCACCGGAGTGATCAACATCCAGCTCCATTTCATCCAACTGTTTGGTCTGTAGCCAATCATCTCCTCAATAGCATCGTAGAAATTATCAGCGCCTGCAGTCACACACACACACACGCACACACACACACACACACGTTTACATTCATGTGTGTGTATTAGCCTTCAAAGATCACCAACATGTAATAATATGGAATTAACTTTTAACTTAAATGTAGAACTATGGACTCTGCTATTTAACCAAATCATTTATGTACTATTATACAAGAGCTAGGTTGAATTCTTGAATCTGATTGGTCAGAAGCCATTGATTGAAGTGTTCTGTGACGAGACGTTAAT
>NC_030420.2:31684922-31789922 GCF_001660625.3 Ictalurus punctatus
TACTACTACTGTTTACTGTGTGTCCCATGGAAATTATTTCAGCACGCCTTCTACTTTCATGTCATGGAAAACACGGGTGTTTGTTCTGGATATTGTTTGGTGGAGCAACGGAAGAGCATTCATCATCGTTGGGAGATCGCAAGCTCGAATCCTGACGATGCCATAGACATCCGTAGCTGGGAGTGCTCTCTGGGTGGGAAGGATGGTATTATTTTCTCCGCTTTTGATCAAAATGACACTAAAAGATCGTGGGATTCTGTGAGCCCATGGAGCTGCGCAGTTAGCACTTTCCTGTTGGTTCCCCATGACACTGCATAAACAATAGATTGAAGAGAGAAACTACACACGTCTTTTGGTATGTGGTGGGAGCTAGTTGGTAGGAATCGGCAATGCCAAATTGGGAGAAAATTGGTTAAAAAAAAAAACAGAACAGAACATGTGACATTATAATCTAATCTGGACACTTTAAATCCCAGTTCAGAGTGACCCCGATATGTCCAACAAATGTCGGGTGTGGACACTGGAATTCTGCAGTGTTCTCTTCATGTTCACACGGGTTCATGCGGCTTATCGGTTCCTTTTTGCGGCGCACTCGAAAGCCAACTAGCAACATTACAACGACAGTATCCACTGGAGACGATTGATTCAGGGAGTCCTGGCCTTTAAAAAGCAGGTTCCCTGACTCTAATCCTGGAGAGCTGGAGACTCACTTGGGTTATAGGCTGTCATCGTGCTGAATCGGACATGCGTACGGGATGATCACTGACGAGCCGAGTCAAGGTCGAGTTTAAGGGCGTTGAAGTGTAAGATCAGGTCAGCAATACGGAGTTCTCCAAAGCCATGTGGCGGGCGCGCCACCAGCAGGCGCCAAGTTCGTTAATAACCTCGCCACAGCTGCACCTTTTATTTTCAGCGCGCATGGTGGTGTCTACTAACGAGCACCAGCCTTCCTGCCCTGTCGACCTCTAAACGTTTTTGTGGAATTGAGGGCAGCCAAAAGGCACTGGGCCAGGTATAATTGCAACAGCTGACTCTAATCCAAAGTGCATGATTTTGTGTGTGCGTGTACAGTATGTGTGTGTGTGCGAGTGAGCGAGTGAGCGAGTGTGGGTGTGTGCGAGTCTGTGAGGATGTTCAGCTGCTCCAAGCTTCCATGACGTTTGTGGGGTAAAAGCTACGAACCCCCATGCAAACAAAAGAGGATTCCAGGAGTGATAGGGACACGCAACTCTGCTCACACGCACGTCCACCCTTTTTTTGCCAGGAGAACGTGTTTGCGAAAAAAATATGTGCACCCTTTTTTCTTTTTTTTTTCCCAAGGTTAATAAGGTTATTAGTGTTTTGTACACGCGCATGAGTGTGCACAGGGACAATATATAAAGAGCTTAGGAGCTTAGAAATCATTATGTTCTCCATAATACGCCCACATTTTCGGTCTCTCACTCTTGTTCACGCTGCAAACAGATGAGATCCAATCGGCCAATGTATCTTAGTCATCGCTGGCTGCTGTTGCCATGGCAATTCAGATTCCAAAATGTCCTGACTAGTGGAGTTTGGGCGTTAGTCAGCGTGTGTGTGTGTGTGTGTGCACTGCTGATACAGGGCAAGAGCAGAGACAATACTATAGTAATAACCATGTGTGTGTGTTATATATTTATGTATTACATAAATGGGTCAAGGGTTCAAAGACCTATGTCCATCCATCCATCCATCCATTTTGGGTACCACTTATCCTACACAGGGTCCCAGGGAGCTTGGAGTCTACCCCAGAAGACACCATGGACGGGGGTACCCAGCGCTGGGCGCAATCGCACACACACACATTCACACACTACAGACCATTTGGAAATCCAGTCAACCTACATCCCATATCTTTGGACTGGGGGAGAAAACTGGGCACACACAGGGCGGAGCTGGGATTCGAACCCCCAACCCTGACCCCCAACTACAGAGTGTAGCATGTAGTGTGTGTTGCGTTACTCTGCTCTGAGCACACCTCTTATCGCAACCAAACACAAACAGTGTGCCTCCTATTTGGTATTGGTATTCGTTTAGAATACATTATCTGATCAGTCTGAATAACGCATTCGTGTTCGGTTATATCAGTAATGTACATGCGAAAACTCCAGGATGAAAGTATACGCAAGGTGGTGGAAGGAATCATCTGACAAATGCGTGTATATAAAACGCAACACTACTGAGAGTTCATTCTAAAGAAAGAACAGCATCACCTGCTGCTGCCTAGAAACCAAAACTGCCCCAGTGACACAGCTCACACTGCTTAGGCACTGAAAGCAGGTCACACACACGTACATCACAACAACAAACAATGCCTACCGGTTCTGGTGGCGATTTCCTAACTGAAATAATCTAATCAGTGCTTGTTTGCTAATCTGGATGTTTGATTGGACGGTTATATCACCAGCTTATCGCACACCGAACACGTCACACCATTGCCGTTATTATAACAGGAAATGATTTCTGATCTCTACTGAGATCATGATTACACAGCTGACCTATTTTAGACGTGTGTGTCATGTTGAATCAGAAATCTCACGCATTCATTAAAATATGTTGCCAAACTGTACTGTAGTACATCTCTCTGTTTCTCTCGCTCACTCCCTGTCTTGTTATTTCTGTCTCCTCCTGTGATTTGGAGTCTGTGGATCTCTTTCTCTCACCAGTGAAGATGGGGCAGAGTTTCTCCCAGCAGGTGATCCCTCCTTCAGAGGTGAACTGGCCCAGCGCCACCTCCAGGAAGAACACGGGAAGTCCTCCACCAAACAGGAAGATGAAATATGGGATGAGAAATGCACCTGAGAGGGAGGGAGAGAGGGAGAGAGAAAGAGAGAGAAATCAGAGACAGGCTTTGGATAGTGAGATAGGTGAACAGTATAGGTTTGCAAAAACAATCAGTGAGAGGAAGACTAGCATTACAATAAGGGACCAAAAAAAGTTGGTTCAGATTTAGATTTAGAATAAAAAATGATTCTATAAAACAATTCTAGTTGGACTTCTGAATCGATTCTCCATAACAAAATGTTCTATGTAAAATCTGAATTAATCAATGTTATAGCAAAACGTCCTATTTAGATCTTGAATAAGCGAATTCTATAGCAAATTCTAACAAAATGTCCTGTTTAGAATCTAAATCAGAATCGATTCTCTAACAAAGTTCTAATTAGAGACTGAATCTATTTATAACAAATTCTATAGCAAAGCATTCTATTTAGATTTTGAAGAAGAGTCAATTCTATAGCAAATTCTATAGCACATTCTGTTTAGATTCTGAATCAGAATCGATTCTATAGTAAATTCTATAGCACATTCTATCTAGATTCGGAATCAGAATCCATTCTATAGCAAATTCTATAGCACATTCTGTTTAGATTCTGAATCAGAATCGATTCTATAGCAAATTCTATAGCACATTCTATCTAGATTCGGAATCAGAATCGATTCTATAGCAAATTCTATAGCACATTCTATTTAGATTCGGAATCAGAATCCATTCTATAGCAAATTCTATAGCACATTCTATCTAGATTCTGAATCAGAATCGATTCTATAACAAATTCTATAGCACATTCTATTTAGATTCTGAATCAGAATCGATTCTATAACACATTCTGTAACAAAACATTCTATTTAGATTCTGAATCGATTCTATAACAAATTCTATAGCAAACTGTTCTATTTAGATTTTGAATAAGAGTCAATTCTGTAAAAAAAAAAAAATCTATTTAGAATCGAAATCAGAATCGACTCTGTAACAAAATGTTCTATTTAGATTCTGAATCATTAGAATCAATTCTATGACACAGGCCGTCTTCAGAATCGCTTTGATCAAAGATGAAGAAGTCAGTGGCAATCCAATCAATGTTTATTTTTCGAAAAGTAACTGTTTGAGTGAAACAGAAAAAAGGGAAAGAATTGAATTCAATCAAAGCCTTTAGCTTCAATATTTTATCATGTAAAACTCCTTCTGTGTGTAAATAATAAAAAGAAAACATTTGATACAATTATTATTAAAGTGTAAGAACAAATAATTATGGTTGAAGTTACATTATACTGCTTCACGTAGTTGTATCTTTTAAATAATAATAACAATAATTGAACCAGAAAGAAGTAACAAGAGCTTAACATAATGACACAGTGTAAGGATGAGGTACGGATGGTATTAGGGATGCTGGAGACTGAATTTTGTCCCCATATGGCCGTCCACTCATTCCTTTCACATCAAGGTGAAAGGAATGAGTATTTTTAGATCATGTTTACACCACAGAGTTTGGAAAAGCCCTGGCATCATTAACTTTATTTATGAAAAACAAAGGGAGCTCTGTGTCACTTCTCAAAAACACAAGTCACCTTTGTGATTCTCAGATCATAGGGGAACAGGGTGAGAAAACACACCCACACACACACCTCTATGATACACACAGATACACACATCTATATGACACACTCATGAAAAAAGATACATAGTAATAAACATTTCAATAATTCTACAGTTAATTAGACAAAATATCTATATGTTCACAAGACAGAAACACAGTTATAGCGTGGCAATATATTACTAATAAAGATGTTTTACAATGACACCAAAAGTCACTCATAAACACTAACCTCCACCGTTCTTGTAGCAGAGGTACGGGAAACGCCAGACGTTCCCCAATCCAACAAAGCCGCCGGCTACGGAGAGCAGGAAGTCCAGTTTGCTGGCCCATTTCTCCCTCTGTGGAGGTTTTCCCTCTGCCTCGTCCTCTGGCCGCGTGCCTGGACTTTTACCCGGAGATGGCTTTAGCGTGTCCTTATGGAAATCCTTCAGACATTGAAGCTTCTCTTTCTGTGCCATACTAGGGACAGAGAGAGAAATCATCAAGTCACGCTACAGTCAGCTTCTGAGTGTACAATCGCGCAAGTATTAGAGAGTGGGGTCATTTATATATTCATTTCCGCATTATTTGGTCATATTATGCATATTTCCCACAGTCCAAGACCTATTTTTTTCCAAACAAAAAAGTAAGAGCATATAGAAAGCCAAAACTCCCAAATCCACCAAGAGGATATGAAAAACAAACAGAAGAAAAAGAAATTATAAATGAGCAAAGCACAGGTTAAGCTGTGAACAATAGGTGGTACAAAATAGTGGTGAGAGCCTCCTTCAGACCAAAGACAAAGCCTGAGAGAAGCCCAATCACTGAAAGTCTGGAGGTCTGGACTGAAGGTGGACTTGCTGACTGGCAGTGGAGATGTAGGATGAGGTCAGATATCAGAGGTCATTGGAAGGATATCAGATGCATTTTTTCAGTTGACACAATGCTTGGTGAGGAACTGAAGAAGCTTACAGCAGTGAGCTCTTCCTGAGTTTGTGATGAATTTCCATCCCGTGTAAATTTGTTTTTGACCGCCAGTTCTGCAGTGAACAAATAATGGTTGTCATCATGACGAAGGGTTGGCTTGTTAGTGTAATATAAAAGCCCAACATATGAAGGGAAGCTTAGTGTTATTAATGAATTGCAGCATTTTTTGCAATCAAATGACACCTGATAGATGCTACTATAGATAGATTTACTAATCACCAAAGGATCAACTCTATACCCATGTGGCCCTGAATTTTTCCTCAGGGCCCTATGTTTGCAGCGTCCTATATTCCCTGAGACCCACATACATCTTGGGTGTATCTTGGGTACTATGTACCCAGAGTCCTATTCTCCCAGGTTTCTGTGTTCCCAAGGTCTGGTGTCTCTAATGTCTTATGTACTGAAGGTCCCGTGATGGTCCTCAGAGCTCTATTAACCTTGAGTCCTATATGTCCTTTGTATCGAGACTCCAAAGTGCCCACAATCTTTTGTTTAAAGGGCCCTACATTCTCAGGATCCTATGTACCTAGAGTCCCATGCTCCCAGGTTCTTGGGTTCCCAGAGTGCTATGTACCCAGTATTTTTGCAGGGTTCTATATCCCCACAGCCCATTGTTCCCAGATATTCTTATTTAAAATAAGGGTCCTGTGCTCCCTATTTTTAATTTTCAAAATAACCTTATGCTCCCTAGGAGCTAATGGTTTAGCATATCGTGTGCCTCAATCCTTTATCCCTTACCATAAAAACAAAACTAATGTCTAAACCTCTTATGTTTACAAACCTATACATTCTACGATTATTTTCTGCGCAAATATCCATCGGGTTCGTAAATTAAATAAGTTCAAATACATTCGAAAGCATTTCGTTTCTTGTAAAGTTGATTAATTACATGGACCTTTGGTGACCCCGTGACCTAAAACCTTAGGCTAACTGTTGGGTGTTTTAGTTGAAATAAAGATGCAGGGGCGTCCGTCTTATTTCTGAGGAAGTATTTTGAATTCGTAAAAATTCGATGAAAACATTATAAACAAATAGTGTGGATGTGATTGTAATAACAAGTGCCTGGGGACCGTCCCTACCCCCTAAAGCTAAGTCTGAAGTTATTTCGGATCCTTAGGTCATATTTGTTTGAGGTGATAACATCGGTGTTAACATCATGACTGAAGACTATGACAGTTTTGTAAACAAAAGACTACTAAAAGAGATTATTGATGAGGGTGTTCAGGTTGGAATAGGGAATAACATGACAGACATTAGAGGTACATGTTACACATAAACACTTAAGCTAAAATTGACCTTGAGCTATTGTTTGAGTGATGTGCTCTATGTTTTACTGACTAAGTGAAGAATTTTATTATGAGTATATGGTGTGGTGAGGCGAGCTGAATAATATTTTCCAATGGAATTAATTGCTTCTATTTCACAGGTCCAACCCCTGTCAAACTGTAAATTTTCCACTGGTCAAACAACTTTTTTGTTGTTTTTTTTCTTCTAGTAAACAGACGGACAATGGAGATACTACAGCGTGTGTCGAGCAACTTTGATACACCAGGCTTAAGTAAGTGAAAAAATGAGGTGCTATGCAAGCGTAGAGTATATTGCATAACATCATCCGAGGATCATGAGGGATGATTGGTTTGATATTGCAGAAAAAGGAAACTTATCCATAGTTAAAGATTTCTATTTTGGGATAGAAAGTTTGAAGGGGAAAGAGAGCAGGACAGGATATAATCAGTATAATCATTCACGTCACCAAATGTGTTTACTAAGAAGTAAAAACGAGAGCGTGAAAAAGAACTGGTGTAATTCAGGAGCGCAGAATTCAGTACACTTCAGTATTTCTTACGCTGATCATTTATCAGCCTGATGCTGTTATTTGCCTTAAAATCTTGGTAAATAGTGAGAGACCCAACCAAAGGTCATGCAACCAAGGACATGCAAATTGCATGTTGGGAAGCTTTTGAGATGTTAAAATCATTGGGTTACTTCAAACGTAAAGAAAAGTGTTACTATAAACGTAATGTTTTGTTTTACATCGAGAACACAGTATACTTTCATTCTATTAGATATTACATAAATATCACATGTTGCAAATGGTCCACATTAAATATTCACATTGTACAATATACTGTAGCTTCCAATTTTCTACTTCTTGTTTTCTCTGACACTATTGGTCCAAATTTTGCCAATCAGAATGAGGCTGCTGGGAAGATATTACAAAGCCCAACCAACCATCACAGCCTGTATGAGTTCAGGTATTTCTGTAATATCTACCAAAATGCTGAAAATGTACAGGATATCACGCTCCTGCGTTACATTTGGCGTATACGGTGGTAAGTGACGATTATGGCATTTAAAGTTAATGTATTCAAAAACGCTTCTTAAAGCTTCTAGAAATACCTTGCTAGTAATAAATGAAATGTCCTGGGACCCAGTTAGCATTATGCCAGTGGAATTATGCTAAAGGTTTCCCAGTAGACGTCGTTCGTTTGAAATGTTAGCCATATTTTTACAGGAAATTGCTTGTACTGTTATTGTGGAAATTTAGCTGAGATTTAGCTCAGGATTTAATGTACCAAAGTAACAGGCTATTCTCAGTTACAAAGAGCAACAAAGTCAAGTCTTAGGGGTTCTTATATTTCTCCAAACTGAGAACATGCAAGAGATGAACACGCTGACATTTCCAAATGGACTTTATTACATTAGCAGCGCGATAGCGCCTGGTGGATTGCTGTTTATTAAGGGTAAATAGGATGACAGTGAATGAGTTCAATCAGCCCTAGGAGGCTAGCAGAGAGATGGAGTGGAAGGAATCCAGAGAGAAATGTAACACCATAGCAAAACCTGGTGATTATCCAGAGAAAATCCCAAAAGAATGTCCTTTTGAAAACTGTACCGTCTGAGCAAGGGGTGGGAGGTCGGGGGTGGGGGGTGGGGTCGGGGGGTGTGTGGGGGGGGGGGGGGGGGGGGGGGGTCAGAGAGATCAGCACTCCCGCAGAAACATAAGCAGCTAGGCGGCCTGCTGATCGTGGGACAGAACTGTATCCCGATAACCAACGAAGAAATGGAGCAGAGACTTACTCAGCCATGGTGGCCTGACGGTGGCTGATGATCGACCTATTGGACCAGTTTATACTGTGAGAGCGAGGGCAAACCGACACGGCTGCAGCAGGCAACGGTTAATCCAAGGCAGGAAAACACAAGGCTTCTGCGAGTTTACCAGAGTCAAAACCAGGCTGAAGTTCAGCTCAGAGGAAGGACATCATAATCCTCACACCAGCACAGATGGCGTGAAACATGGCAGTTGCACATAGCGTCATGTGAAACAAAATACAAGACAATCAAAAAATTAGTCGAGGACACTTAAACAGCCGGCTTTCGTGTCACGCAGGCGTCCAAATACGATCAGACACATTATCCTTTTAAGACTAAATTCAGTTTTATATTTCTGAAGTCATTTAAAATTAACTCTGGAAGCCGTTTCCAGATCATCAGGAAAAAATTCATGAAAAAGGACAAGAATTTGTGTAACTTTTTTGTTGAAAATGTTTAGCATTTTCTCTCATTTTTCCATGGATTATTGGTGTGTGTGTGTGTGTGTGTGTGTGTGTGTGTTTTGTGCCAGTATATTTCCATATTACCATTACTGGCTACACTTTCTCACAATTTATTATATTACTATTATAGTGTGTTAGTAAATGTAAATGTAAATATCATCATTTGATACGAGATTTGAATTTTTAATTTTTTTTAAATTTTATATAAATGGTACAGTTAGTAAATAACTAAAGAACTTTCAGGACAAAAATTCACGACATTCAGGACTCTCTTCATGCTCATCGCATGTCATCACAAGCAGACGACATTCGCAGCTAACTTGTTAACATGGACAAACACGGGTCTAGGCTTTTAAACCGAGTTTGCATCTAGAAATCTAGCCTAGAAAAAAAAAAACATCACTGAAGCTATCGAGTGGACGCCATCTTCTTCAAGTCACTCACTCGTTTAGCTATACATGCACTGAACAAGGGATTTAACATGACACAGGAAACAGCTGTATAAAATATATTTTGCCCCAGACTTTTACCTCGGTAACTGCTAACCAATGCAGTAACATAACAAAACACATGGCAACATGCTGATTCCAGTTATTTGTGTTGTGGTTTTGGAGCTACAAACCATTTAGCTAGCTAGTTAGCATTTAAACGTTGCTCTCTGAATGTAATGTGGGGTCACATTCAACTCTCAAATGAACAACAAGTGAAAGTCGCTAACTTGCTAGCTAATAAGGTTGGGTAATATGACTTTTCGTGAAGTGCGTGAGGAAACAACTTGTTGTTTGAACTACAAAACATTCAGCTAGCTAGCTTTGAAATTTCATTGCGCCACATACGTGTAGATCTCTTGCAAACAAATGAACAGTTTAAGTCTGGTCAAACTAGTGAGCTAACGAGGCTGGGTGATATGATTCAGGTCAGACATTCTGAGAAAAATGCAGGGATTGTCAGTGCTTTAGTAACTTTTGTGATTTACGCGAGCTGTGCGAGGACACGACTTCTTGTTTTCAACTACAAAACAATCGCTAGTCACATTTTATTTTTTACTTTGTTGCATCAAATGCAGCTCTCCTGCAAACCAATGAGTGAAGTGAAAGTCTGATTGAACTAACAAGCTAAGTTGCTAGCTAATAAGACTTGACGAGTTTATTATTCTGCTGAACTGTGTGAGGAAACAGTGTGTTTGAACTATAAATCTTTAGCTAGCTAGCTGTTGAATTTCGTTGGGCCACATACAACTCTCTTGTAAACAAATGAACAAAGTGGAAGTTTGGACAAACTACCCAGCTAACTTGCTAGCTAATAAGGTTGGGCAAAAAAAAACGAATCGCGATAGACATTTTGAGAAGAACACAGGTATCGTTAATACTTCTGTAACACTGACCAAATCAATTATCACTGAGGTAAGTTAACGGATATTAACCCCCCCATCAGTTGTTTTGTGTTTTCTTACTAAATTTATTTTATTCATCTTTTTTTTTGTGTGTGTAGATTGTAGACTAACAGATTCGCAGGCCATTTACTAGCTAGCAGCAGGCACGGACTGGCCGTTGGGAAGTTCGTGAATTTTCCCGATGGGCCGGTATTGTGAGGGCCGGTATTTTTAATAATTCTGATAATAAAAGCAGGCTATTAAGTCAAATTATGTGTCAGGTGATCATGACATGAATTCAACTTTGACAAAGGGGGAAAACCTTTAGAAATAAATAGTTTCGTCGTTTTACATATCAGCCCAACACATACAATACAAATGAACAGATCGTGTGTGTTTTTTAAATTTATTTATTAATGATTCGTTCATCGAGAAACATGGGTGAGTTTGAATTTGGTGTATCAAATTCAGCAAATTCCTGGGCTGCTTTTTTAAAAATTTTTTTGCCAATCTGCCTCTGGCTAGCAGGACAAAAAAAAGGGTTAGCTGCAATATTACATGCTAAACAGGCTAGACAGCCATCTTGTATCATTACACATATGACTTCCAGATATTCCTCATTTGGCTCGTCACTCTCGGACCCCGACAGAACTAGATCTATCCCTGAGGATACATAGCTGTATGTTATATCCTTATTACAACAGCTGATATTTCATCTTTCTTAAAGGATACGCAAGGACAGTGATGATAATGTAGATGGAACATAAAATGAGCATGGATTTGATTTAAGCTTACAGACCTGCAAGAGAAAAAAGCAGTAAACCTACTTAGGGTGGCTTTCCTACAGCATTACATAAACCATAAATTACTGGAGGGATTACCAGAACCCCATGTCGTTTTCAAGTCAAATGAACCCCTCGAGGATAGCAGGTTCACTCTGTGTCAGGATGTAGGATTTTCATCTTAGACCTATTCATAAAGGCCAGCGCCACAGTGCTGTTGATTTATTCTTTATGTAATCTACAGAGACATGTCATGTGGCTTCAGAGCAGTTAAGTACATGAACATTCTGTAAAATGATGTTTGTGCTGGCCTGACCTTTAATCAAGGTTGTAAAGCATTAGCAGAGTTATATCGTAGGGAGTATTATTAAATGCGCTGCGCTGTCGCTTTATGGTGCGGTACTTTGGCAAATGTTTTGCCTTTATAGTGGCAATAGCTTGGGTTTTAAAGTGCGTATTACATTTTATTGCATAATGGCTCTCTATAGCCAAAACAGCGTGCCTACTAAGGCTTTATCTTTTCTTAGTTGCACTCTGAGCAAGGCATAAAAAGAAACAGCTCTCCCTCCTTTTGAATAGACCATTTTAATTGCACTATGAGGGACAATTTTACTTAGTTGAATAGAACAAAAAATTCAGCGCAAAATAAAAAAAAAAGCGCCCAGTGTTAGGTGTTTAATTAACACCTAATTGAACATGGGAATTTTTGCTCCGGAGAAAACGAATGTATCTGATTATTACAATCTCATCTGACTAAGAACAGACTAGAGGCCATGTAGTGACGTATCAGAGCAGATTAAAATAGCTCCGGTTTTGTGTCAGGCATTTGGCCTTGTATGCCTTTCCCTTGGCTAAACATCAAGATAAAGTGTCAATGTAGGATTGTTTATGGAGTTATGTGTCTTGTGTTTGTAATGTAAAATCAGACTCTACAGTCACACCTTTTGCAAAAATATTTTTACTTAAATCATCCAGAGTACATTTTATATGTCCAACCACTGCTATATTTCTTTATGATTTTCACGTGAGGACAAGGCGATTTAGGGATGTGTCGTTTACAAACGATTCACTCCGCTGAACAAATCGCTTAGGTGAATCTTCTGTGAAAGATTCACAGCTATAGCTGATGAAGAACCGACTTTAAATATATCAACTACAGTGTTTATTATATATAGACCAGGTTAAGGTGCACTGATTGTCCTCAGTTTGTGTTCACTGGTTTATGATTCTTACCGTGTTCACACTCGTATCACTTTAGGTGTGTAGCAACTTCTACTGTTGTTGTTTATGGGTGTACACTGTCCAGCTCTTTTAAAAAAAAAAAAAGTTATTTCTTAATGACAAACGTAGTAGTAGCTATATATAAATCCAAAACTTAACCATTTAAACACATATTAAATAATCCAGTAATCAGTGTGAAACTGGTTTGTTTGATTTACATGCTATGTGCTACTCTTCATACTAGCTTCACTGACAGATCAGCAAAGCAAGCTGCACTCACCAGAGACACCAATAATCTCTACTACTTCTTTCCTTTATTTTTCTTCATAATGTCTCTATACACATTGGACGAGAAGTCGTACTGTATATGTAGGAGTTTTTCTTCCATTTTGATTCAAGGGAATCATTTAGTTCAATCGTGTCGTACATGTACATACCACCTTTCGCTTTGCCACTTGTTCGTGTGAATGTCAGGTTAAACTTAAGGTCAGATACGAAGGTAATAAACTCTGGTGCAAAAAAGGTGCAAATGCTTGCCAATGTGGTCCTTATACATGCGTCTTTTTGTACCCTTAGCAAGCGAATCATAATGCCAAAGGAACATGATTAAGGTGCATAATTGGGCCTTAAGGGCCACTGTTGTGCCTTTGAGGGCTTGTCTAAATAGTTTATACCCTGGGAACAAAAATGTAGCAGCGCGGCTCCTTAACGGACAATAATTTGTTGACCTGTTAAAGTTGAAGGACACGTCAACAGGTCCAGAGCCGGATTTTTATTATTATTATTATTATTATTATTATTATTATTTTGGGTTTTTTTTACGCGTGTAAAACTACACACCTTACCCTTTGCTTTGAGGTTCACTGTAGTTACTCAATCATTCATAGTAGGCTAGTTTCTGAATAATATGCCTTAAGGTGAATAAATAAATAATAGCAACAATGAGACTTTAAAGGGTTTGAATACTTAATATCATTCTTACTTTTTAGGATTTATGTACTATTGGCTATTATATTAAACGACTGCATATCTACAGATTAAAATATTATGACCAGCCATACAGTATAACCACTTGTTTTTGTTTGTGTGTTTTGTGGTGTTGGAGGCGAATCGGCAGATGATTCAGAAGAACGAATCATTTCAGTGAACCGAGTTAAACGATTCGAATCTTTGTCGAGAATCATTAAAGGAGAAGGAACCGTTTTTTTTTTTTTTTTTTTTTTTTTTTTTAATCAAATCGGGGTTATTAAATAGCCGGGGTTATTCTTCAGCCTGAATTAAACTGTCACACATATCACGGGCATACTGGGTCCTATACAGCATGATACAAAAAGAGTACTAAATAGTACCCCATGTCAAAACAATGCCGTATCTACAGCAGCTCATTTAGGATAAACAATACCGGTGTGAGTTTAAACAGCCATCAGGCCGCATCCCAAATATCCCCCTAATACCCAGACAAGTCCACTACATAGGGTGTGCAACAAGGGTTTTTAGAGACTACGAAGTGCGCTACTTATTCACTAGGGATTTATTTGGGATACATCCTTTATTAACGGGCTCCAGACACACCGGCAGGCGTCAAACACAAAAGATCCTGGTGTGTGTGTGTGTGTGTGTGTGTGTGTGTGTGTGTGTGTGTGTTAGTTCTTTTTAAAAAGCACCACAATACATTTTTATACCCGGACGACACTTTGTGTTCACAAGGCACGCAAAGCATCTTTAGCCCTTAAACGTTTTCTTATTCCACCCCCCCTGCGGAGACGCGAGACCCGGGTGCGCTTCACGCAAATCCTCCTGCCATTAACCTACTTTATGATCTAATTATAGCTTAAGCAGGAGTTTATATCCGTGCACAGAGCATGCACGGCTTTTAATCCATTCATTGTAGCCTATACAGTAAAGCCCCGTCGGTCTCCATAGCTAAATACTAAAGGCGTTTAACCCAAAACGAATGAAGCACGTGAGCGCACCAAGCCTCACAAGACTCTTAATCAATAGCATCCTATCAAAGAAAGCTTCGATGGAGTGGGGGGAAAAAAACATCAATCTCCCACTCAACTGTGAAGTCAAAGCATAAAGTAGCGACACCGGGGAAACAGTTGCAAAGTGCAACAGTCACGCGCGCATAATACACAGGTATAGATATATTATTCTTATACAGGCTATAGAAAGAGCACGCATTTCCACTAATGAGACAGGATGTCATTTACCTGTGTCCTGGATTTATTGCTCAGTCTCTTCTTGTCCTGCCGTTTCTTTGTGCGGTGTGTGTGTGCGCGCGTGTGTGTGTGTGAGGGAGGGAGTGTGTTTGTGTGCGCGCGCGAACCGTTGAGGCAACTACAAACAATCTTGACGTCCTCTCTTTCTCTCTTTCTCTCTCTCCGACCCTCGTGTCTTATATGGGTAATATCGGAGAGTGGAAAAACACCAGACTCTCCGTGCAACAGGAGTGTGCCTCTTAAAGAGACACGCGCACACGCACACGCGCGCGCGCGCACGCACGCACGCACGCACCGTTCACGCGCTGACTGTGTTAACGCAACGCATTTAAAATGGCTAATCAGTAGTAAAACGGTATTTTATAGTACGCGTGAGCCCTGGACAGGAGGTTACCAACAACATCATTCAGAATTCAGAGACAAGATATAACCAAGAACATTTATAACAGCACTGCAAACTATAAAGAAAAAAGAAAAAAACTTTTAAAACAGGAGCATTCATACATTTACTCATATAAAAAGTGTAATCAGAACGATATCACGTGGGTATTTGTGTCAGAGGGAAATTAAATAAGCGCAGCGTCAGTTTCAGGTGCAGCCATGTCGGTGTTTCTGTTATTCTGTTTATTACCTTCGTGTAAAAGTAGCCTAAAATATACAACTCTCCCTCTCTCTCTGTCTCGGTCTCGCTGTCTGTCTGTCTCTCTCTCTCTATCTCTCTCGCTCTCTCTGTCTGTCTGTCTCTCCCTCTCTCTGTCTCTCGCTCTTTCACGCTCTCTGTGTGTCTCTCTCTGTGTGTGTCTCTCTCTCGCTCTTTCTCTGTGTGTCTCGCTCTCTCTGTCTCTCTTTGTCTCACACTCGCGCTCTCTGTCTCTCTCTTTGTCTCACACTTGCTCTCTGTCGCGTTCTCACTCTCTCTGTCGTGCTCTCTCTCTCTGTCTCTCTCACTCTCTCTGTCGCGCTCTCTCTGTCTCTCTCTCTCTCTGTGTCTCTCTCTCTGTCTCTCACTCTCACTGTGCCTCTCTCTTTCTCTCTCTCTGTCTCTCTCTCTGTCTCTCTCTCTCTCTGTCTCTCTCTGTCTCTCTCGCCCTCTCTGTGTCTCTCGCTCTCTCTCTCGCTCTCTCTGTCTCTCTCTCTCTCTCTCTCTCTCTCTGTCTCTCTCTCTCTCTCTCTCTCTCTCTCTCTCTCTGTCTCTCTCTCTCTCTGTCTCTCGGACCTTAGAGATGATTTTATTGTGGCTACATTTAACACTGGAAATTCTTTAACTCCTATGAGAAAGTTTCATTGAGGTCATTTCTAAAATAAATTCTGCATTAGTTCTATAAATTCTATACATCAAAAAAAAAAAAACTACAGATAAGATATATGCTGTCTCAAATCATGCACTATACACCTCATACCTGACTAATCTGTCTCTCTCGCAGTCTCACTCCATTTCTGTCTCCCCCTGTTACCTTTTCCTGTTTCCTTTCCTTTTCTCTCTGTCTGTCTTTCTCTCTTTCTGTCTTCATCTCACTTTTTCTCATTTTCAGTCTGTCTGTCTGTCGGTCTCTTCTTGCCTCACTCTCTGTCTCTCTTTCTCTTAAGAAAGAGAGACACTTTGCGTCTCGCTCTGGATTGCGTTTTCTTTTTTAAAAAAAATTATTCACAAAAGGCTTGACCAAAAAAATATGTTTTCAGCCTAGACTTAAGCCCTGAGAGTGTGTCTGAGTCCCTCAAGGATTTCGCGATCGCAGAAATGAACGCAAAATCAAGGAAACTCTGCAATATTCATAAAAGCTTGCCATTTTTAGAAATTACAGCAGATTTTACATAGATCTGGGCCAAGACGCAGCATTTGACGTCATCACAACACGCCATGTGACGTCATCAGAACGTCATCTTTTTTTTTTCCGCAAAAAACCCTGCAAAAAATGCAAATTCATCACAGATTTTTGAAAAAAAAAAAACCCCACAGCAAATTCAAGCATTTTTGGCCGTAACAATCACCAAAAAAAACCTCTATGAAATCCTGTACGAACTGACTAATTGGACAGCTGTTCCATAACTGTGGGGCTTTGTAAGAGAAAGCTCTTCACTATTCGAGGTACCAACAAACAGCCTGCACCTTTTGATCGAAGTAGGGGTGGCGGATCATAAAAAAGACCAAAAGTTCAAAGTTCGCAGCGCAAGACCCAGGGGCGTAACCTGGCCTTTTTTTTCTTTAGCCCCGAATAATTCTCCACTTGGAGCGGTTTGTCACTACATGACTTTACATATTCCTCAAACTTATTAAGCTGGTCTCTGTCATCTGGCTTTGCTGAAACATACAACTGTGTGTCATCAGCATATCAGTGGAAGCTAATTACACGTTCATGAATAATTTATTAATGTGTTTTTAATCATAATTTAATAATGTGTTAAATTAAATTCAAATGCAAATGAATACATGGAATACATAGAAAAAATTTCACTACATGGAAAGCAACTGGCAACTGGCGCGAGCGCGCATGCGCGAAGCGAATCCGACGCAAGAGCGCGAGGACGGAGAGCAGAAGCGCGTGCAGCGTCACGGCCTTGGAAACCAAAGCGGCGGGGTGTGTTATCACCAGATCTTCAATTACACACGGGATCCTTTTCTATTTGTGCGGTTTTATCTTTCCATTTCCGTTCCATTTGTAGCTCAGATTCAACACACTTCAGTGCTGAGCCGATGTCACGTGACAAACTAACTGTTCTTCAATTACAGCATCTCTCTAAGTGCTCTTTAAAATGGCCCCTGAAATCAAACCCGGTGTCTCACAGGGTTTTGTACCTGTACCCTTAGTGTCATGGACACCAACATGACAGACATGGAGATCATTGTTTTTATTTGATAGTTTGTCACTTCTAGGGAAACTCTTAAACTATTATCGGTGACTCATACTTGTACTAGTGTTGTGTCCGTCCAATGAAATGCTCTCTAGAACGTATATGTCCCGCCCCTGGTTTGTCTTAGTCTGCAGTAGCAGCAAACGTGGTGCGTTTTTGGCTGTACGTCTTCCAAGCATCGCTTGAGAAATATTTATTCAGCTGGTTATGCGAGTGTTTTACCAAGTTGTGGCTGAATGAGAACGTAATTCGGTCTTTATGGGCTGTCAGGGCTTCAGATACCATTTTATCTACCATATAGATATGCATAAAATATCTCCCGATGACGACCTTGCAGCTCTCCTTCACCATCGTCGGCCTCGATCTGGGCCGGATTATCCAATGGCCGTTATGGGCACGGGCCCAGAGGCCCGTGCGCACTTGAGGCCCAAGCGAGGGGAAGAAAAAATGTTCTTTTCTTTTCGTTTCTTTTTTTTACATTGCCGAAAACGGAGGGCAATGTCTGGTTGGGCCACACAAGATTAAAAACAGACGCGCGCCATTTAACGTCTACGGTGGTGTAGGCCATAGGGTTCGACCCGAGTTTGAATCCGCCTTTTGCTGAACTCGCTCTTCTCCCTTTTCCCATCACATATCAGATCGGAAAGGCATTTATTTTCTATAAAAAATGAAGAAAATATTTGAAAGGCGGAAATAAAGCGCCTAACGACTGTTTAATAATAAAGTGTTTATCGGTTAGGGGTAGATGTAGGGAAGGGCTTTATTGTCCCAATAAGCTGGCATCCATTTAATAATTTACGCAATCTGCGATCGATTAGCGACTGACGCTTAGTATTTCCTACTCAGCGTGGCTCAAGGTCCCTTTCCAGAACCTTCAAACTAACTGTTCCTCAGTGATGGAATGAACTTCCAAGGCTACAAGACATTGTGCCGAGGGGCCTCTGAATTCTTAATCCGGGCCTGGCCTCAATGCAAACATAATTCCTAAAACACGCCGTTTCGTCCTCAACAAATCCTTGTTAAATCCGATAGGAGTGGGTGAAGGCTGCAGTTACATCCTCCATTTACAAAAAATATGGCTCTTGTGAAACTCTTAGCTGTTCTCCGTATTTCGTTAACTTGCTACGCTACCGTCGGGTTTGTTTAGATTTGGCGACCTTGTTTGCTATCGGCTCTTGTATAAATCAGTCACTTTGAATTCCTGGTTCGAAAGGAACATGTCAACAAGTACCAGAGAGATGGTCAGAGTTCCAAAGTCCTTTTTCGCAGAACACCTGGGCCCCCTCCAGCTCTAAATGCCGTTCTTAGTGGAGGGTCACCGTCTTTACACCTGAGTACAAAAACACTGCAATATTGCGACATTTATCTTCGCTTCACCCTGTTGTTCTAAAACGTATCGTAAATGAGTGAGTTAGCGGGAGGTCACTGACATTATTACAGCTATTTCTGATTTCAAGGCCTCGTTCTTATCAGAACCTCAAGATAAAAAACTGGTTATACGTAGGTACTGCTGCTCATGTGACATCATAGGACATGGACACGGATACACACACACACACACACACACACACATACATACACACACAGTTCACTTACTGATATGTTCTTGTGTCAGAGGTGGGATGAAACCCCATACAGCCACTGTGGAAACGCCACACAGACAGTAACCGGAACTCTGGCGTGGCGTGGCAATCGCAATGCCACCTTAACGATATTATTCCAATGTAAGGAATTTCTGCAAAATAATCATGTGTTCAAAGCAGTATAATACTTTAAATATACCTTACAGCTTGCTACTGTAGACTGCCTGGTATTCTGTGTGTGTGTGGGGGAGGATGATCACTTTATCAAAGCTACAGTAAATACTGTAATAATACAGTAAAAAAAAAATTACCTGAAGCAGCAAATGCTAATTTTGCCTGATTTGCTTATCAATTACTTTGATATTATTACAATTACTTTAGCGAAGCAGGATAAGTGCGACAAGTGCAAGCTAAAGCTCGGCAATGTTAGCTAATGTTAGCCTAGCTAGGCAGCTAAAATTTGTTAGTTAGCCTGATATTGTTAAGTAGATGGCTCATATTGCTGGTTTAACATTGTCTTTGCTGTATTATCCTGATACGTGAATCGATTTAATGATAATGAGTCTTTATTGGTCACATATATATATATATATATATATATATATATATATATATATATATATATATATATATATATATATATATATATATATGTGGTAGAGCACAGTGAAGTTGGGGTCAGAGCGCAGGGTCAGCCACGATACGGAGCCCCTGGAGCAGAGAGGGTTAAGGGCTTTGCTCAAGGGCGCAACAGTGGCAGCTTGGCAGTGCTGGGGCTTGAACCCCCGACCTTCCGATCAGTAACCCAGAGCTGCCTCTGGGTCCCACTGCCCACTGCCCCCACCATTGACTTAAAGATGATCATACAACAACAAAAAATTTGTTTTTTTAAGTCGCTTGGATATAAGGACATCTGCCAGATGGCATAAAAGTAAGAAGATCCTGTACCTGAAGAACACGGTCATACGGCTGTAAACCTGCCTGATCTGCAGGACCATCCGGACGGATCATGTTCACATACACACCCTTCTCCAACAAGCCATCAGAGACACTGAATCCTAAATCCCTGCAGTCTTCCTCCTTCAACACACAGATCTGAGACAGAGACAGACAGAGAGAGAGAGAGACAGAGAGACACACACAGAGACAGACAGCAAAACACAGTGAGAGACAGACGGAGAGAGACAGAGAGAATTAGTAAAATAAAGGAAAGTAAAAAATACCATAAATCTTCAAGACATTTTACAACCCATACTTTTAATTACAAAGAGCAACGAAATGAAATAAAAATGGTGACTGGAACATCAAGGTGATTAGCTGGTCCACTTTTGTCCACTCCTCACTAGCAGGATGATGTTGCTAGTAATTAGTATGAATAAAGATTTTTTTTAAAAACCTCTTTTGGTAATATAGAAAGGATGACTATGGTGGTGATATACACGATGCCAAACCCTAATATGGATGAAGTAAGGCTTATAATTAGGGGCCAGATCAAGGTTGGCCAGAACCAAATTAAAACGGATCTTACCATTGTCTTAGACTTTTAACATTGGATAACTGGAAATCGTTATTATATTCAAATATATACAATTTAATATGGTCTACACTTATATAGCGCTTTTTTAACCTTAGCGGTTCTACAAAGCCCATTCACACACACACACACACTCACACACCAATGGTAGCAGAGCTGCAATGCAAGGTGCTAACTTGCCATTGGGAGCAACTTGGGGTTCAGTGTCTTGCCCAAGGACACTTCAGCATGTGGAGACATGTGGGCCGGGAATCGAATCGCCAACGGACAACCACCACAGCTGCCTCAACTAGTGGCGGCTCGTCCGTATGCCCACCATATAGAGCAAATCGGCTGTTCAACAAATGCTAAGTCTTTATTTATAACTCCAAACATTTTAAATTACGTTGAAATGCTAATCACCTCATTTTAGCGATCAACGCTTAAAATATTTGCTATTTGACATGTTCTGTTGATTTGAGATGTGGAATCATGCGGCAGTGTGCACACTACCCCACTTAGCTTCCATAGTGTTATTATTGCACCTAGTGGTCAAAAATGGGAACTGCAACAAAAAAGCCACTGAGCCAAGAATCATGCTGCCCCCATGCTCAGAGGAGGAGCAGCTGACATGACAGTTAATGTGGTTGCCAGATTAGGCTAGTTGAAAAATCCTTTATAATATAAAATATTTTATAGCAAATAATCAGAATTCAATGTAATACATTATCCCAAACTGTGTGTAAAATTATACGGTGTCTAAAATGGTCTCCCTGCTTCAATTCCTGAATTTGGTCGAAACCTGGCCACCCTGATTAATGATATTAACACTGTTGCTGTATTAAACATAGTTAAACAAAGCTACGTCTAAAACCACTCAAAACGAGCTGCTAGTCTGTACGCTGGATGTTTGTATGTTGACGACTCTCAAATAGTTAAAAAATTCACTAGATAGTAGCCTAGAGCATAAGTGTGATAGTCTCTTAACTTAATTTTGTTTGAGGCCATGTCATTATTATTGTCGTTCCGAGCCACCAAAATCTATGGTCATGAGCCACTGCTGCAGTTTGGACAGATGTATAGTTATTACGTTATCTACCAGGAGAATAAAGTGTGAACATGAGGGAACAGGATCATTCGAGCTATGGAATGATCTAATAAGCATAAGCAGAGCATAAGCATGTGTGTATGGACGTGTGATGTGTGTGTGTACGTGTGGACACGTGTGCGACATGAGATTGTGAGATGGGGGTACGTAAAATACTGTACAGAGACAGATGGCTGGTCCGTGTGTGCCGTGCTGTGCTGCTTATCGGGAATCTGGACAAACGGGGAGAACGTCATTACAGCATGATGGCATGTTGGCACAGAAAACAACATCTTGCTGTCTTTTGTTGCGAAGTGTTTCTATCCAAAAAGATGAAATGACAATGGTTGTTCGACTCTGTAGTGCCACTGCCAAGAACATGATCGATAACAAAACCCGATTCTGTCCACGTGGTGCTTGAAAGTTTGTGAACCCTTTTATGTAATTTTCTATGTTTCTGTATAAATATGAGGTAAAAGATTATCGGATTTTCACACAGGTCCTTAAAGTGGACAAAGCAAGTAGAGAAAAAGTTCAAACATTATGCTTGGTCATTTTATTTATTAGGAAAATGATCCAATATTACATATCTGTGAGTGGTAAAAATTATGTAAACCTTTGCTTTCAGTATCTGGTGTGACCCCCTCATGCAGCAGTAACTGTAGCTGAACGTTTGGGGTAACTGTTGATCAGTCCTGCACGTCGGCTCGGAGGAATTTTAGCCCGGTCCTCAGTACAGAACAGCTTCAACTCTGGGATGTTGGTGTGTTTCCTCACATGACCTGCTCGCTTCAGGTTCTTCCACAACATTGGTCAGGACTTGACTTGGCCATTCCAAAACATTAACTTTATTCTTCTTGAACTATTCTTTCGTAGAATGACTTGTGTGATTAGGGTTGTTGTCTTGCTGCATGACCCTCTTTCTCTTGAGATTCAGTTCACAGACTGATGTTCTGACATTTTTCTTTAGAATTCGCTGAAATAATTCAGAATTCGTCGTTCCATCAACGATGACAAGTCTTCCTGGCCCAGATGCAGCAAAACAGGCCAAAACCATGATACACCATATTTCACAGATGGGATAAGGTTCTTATGCTGGAATGCACTGTTTTCCTTTCTCCAAACATTATGCTTTTCATTTAAACCAAAAAGTTCTATTTTGGTTTCATCTATCCAAAAAACATTTTTCTAATAGCCTTCTGGCTTGTCCATGTGATCTTTAGCAAACTGTAGACGGTCAGCAACATTCTTTTTGGAGAGAAGAAGCTTTCTCCTTGCAACCCTGCCATGCACACCATTGTTGTTCAGTGTTCTCCTGATGGTGGAATCATGAACGTTAACATTAGCCAATGTGAGAGAGACCTTTCGTTGCTTAGAAGTTACCCTGGGTTCCTTTGTGACCTCGCGGACTATTACACGTCTTAGAGTGATCTCCCTCCTGGAGAGGGTAACCATCGTCTTGAATTTCCTCCATTTGTATACAATCTGTCTGACTGTGCATTGGTGGAGTCCAAACTCTTTAGAGATGGTTTTGTAATCTTTTCCAGCCTGATGAGCGTCAACAACTCTTTTTCTGAGGTCCTCAGAAATCTCCTTTGTTCGTGCCACGATACACTCCCACAAACACGTGTTGTGAAGATCGGACTTTGATACGTCCCTGTTCTTTTAACAAAACATGGCACTCGCTCGCTCACACACTCACACCCGATTGTCGTCCCATTGATTGAAAACACCTGACTCGAATATCACTGCTAATCCTAGAGGTTCACATACTTTTGCCACTCACATGTATATAATATTGGATCATTTATCCCAATACATAAATGACCAAGGATGATATTTCTGTCTTATTTGTTTAACTGGGTTCTCTTTGTCTACTTTTAGGACCTGTGTCCTAAAAATGGTGATGATGTTTTAGATCATATTTATGCAGAAAAATATCAACAATATTCTAAACAAACTTTCAAGCACAGCTGTATGTCATGGGCCACTTTATTATTCCTCACTTTCTTCACTTGTTAATAAAACACTGTCCTAGCACTACACAGGATTTTTACGTTACGTAGAACAAACCATATCCTGTTTAATGTGTAAACTATATCCTGTTTAATGTGAAAAATCTAATCTACACAATTATTACTCTCACAAAGACGTATTTGGTGGCTTATGTTTGCTTTTATAGTTTGAGTTACTTCTTCAGCTTATTATATCGTTTAACCATCTCTTCAACACCTCATTATTATAAGGTTCCCACACAGAACTTTCCAATACTTAGGTCACAATTTGTCAGTCTTTGGTATCATTTGCAATGTGTCATTTTTGTAACTTAAGCCCCAGTTAATATCTTGTCTTGGTCAAGCACGACCTGTTCTGTGACATTTGTGCCCCAGAATACACTTAAAGACAGATCAGTAGCTCTATCCGTTATTTCTAATGTTTTTATTGTTTAAGGTTTGTAATGCTCTACTGGTAAACACACAGTGGAAACTTTTCATTATAAAAACAGACAAAGCACAAACTAAACTTACAAAAACTTAATTTTTGTAGTCTGTCCTTTTGTATACTTTGTATTTTAATTGGACAATGTGTGCTTAGTGTGTCTACTTTTAGTAAACGATCCACTTTGTTCACGCTTGTTCTCGCTTCTTCACATCATACAGTGTGTTTTTATTAGGACCGTCGGCTCGGTTACACAAAAATCCAAAACAATCTGCTTTAAGACAGTTGTTAACAGCAGTTACCTGCCAAAAATGAAACCTGATATTGATCGGGAATTAGTCATGCTAGCACATTTATTCGAGTCACCTGCTAACAGGCAAAGAAAGCTTACAAGATTCACTTTCCATCCATCCTCTATACTGCTTATTCTTTTCAGCATCACGGGGAGCATCGGGCAGAAGGCAGGGTTCCCCAATCCATCACAGGGCATAATCACATACACACACTCACGCACTACAGATACTTTGGACACACCAATCAGCCTACCATGCATGTCTTTGGACTGGGGGAGGAAACCAGAGTACCCGGAGGAAACCCCCGCAGCACTGGGAGAACATGCAAACTCCACACACGCAGGGCCACAGTGGGAATCAAACCCCCCACCCTGGAGGTGGGCGGCGAACATGCTAACCACTAAGCCACTGTGCGCCCCTAACTTTCACTTTAGCCCCATGAAAACTGAATAATGTCTGAATCATAGTACGGGAACAAGAGCAAAGTAAAACGAACCCTCTCAGCCAAACGTTTTTTTTGTATGGGTGACAAATCCTGCTTAAGATGCATGTATGTACAAGGTGTCCCAAAAGTCTCCATACATAGGTGAAATTAACACTTAGTTAGATAGCCTTTAGCAATTTCTTTGCCAAAAGAAGAACGTATTAAAATCATGGCTCTCATGGCTGAATCGCAAGGTTGCGATGGACTTTTACAGGAAACATGGCGAGGACATCACACGCACGACACTGTCGCCAAACTTATTAACAAATTCAAAAAGACTGGAAGTGTTGCGGACCAGTTGAGAAGTGGACGTCCGTGAACATCCAGTGACGAAGGCACAACCGACGTGGTGCTGGTGTACATAGTCCCCTACTGCATGGAGACTTCTGGGACAGCCTGTATCAAAAAAGTTTAATATTCTCAAGGTTCAGTCTGACTCCGAGTGAATCCGACGTGCTTTACCGGTTTTTTCACATATACCTCACTCCTACTTATAGCGGAATAAACACTTTCACCTGTTTCACCAAGTCCTATTTTACAGTTTGGGCCCAAAAATAGAATTGCTGCACAAACATTAAATATTGTTGCATTTCACCAGATTCTAAATACAGTAAGAACCTTAAATTACCTGTCTACAGAATTTAAAAAAATAAATAAATAACTATCCTGGCATATCTAATATACAGAGATAAACTTACTCTATCCATATAATAGTATTGTCTCTCCGTCTTAAGATCTCTGTAAGGAAAAGCATGGCTACAAACTAATCAATAAGGATGAAACCAGCAGGGATTCTGTGCCTCATTAGCCAGATTGAACCCCCCGTCGATGCAGGTCTTAAAGCCAGATCAACCAAAGCCAATTTAGCACATGGAAAAGGATCAATGACCTAAACAGACTCATTACAACACTGTAGAACATCCCATAAATGATTAAAGAGCGTGTAAATGAGGGGGAAAATACTGAATTAGAATTCATCCATAGCTGTAAGATTAGGTTTGAACAGACCATCTGCATGAGGAAACATACAAAAGACTACGACAAACGTCTGAATCTGACCGTCTCCACTGATATCGCACATTCGTGGAATAAGAATAAAACACGTGTGGAGGGCGGAGTTACTGTTGCTGATGTTATCAAATTTGATTATTTTCCTATAAAAGCCCATCCTTGAGTGGTTTACTCCTATATACCACAGAAATGTGACAACAATTACAATTGTTTATTTATTTGAGAATGACATGTTATCGGGGAGCATGGTGGCTTAGTGGTTAGCACAGTTGTCTCCAGGGTTGGGGGTTTTGATTCCTTCTTCTGCCCTGCGTGCATGCAGCTTCACACGGAGTTCTCCCTGTGCTTTGGAGTTTTCTCCGGGTATTCCGGTTTCCTCCCCAAGTCCAAAGACATGCATTGTAGGCTGAGTGGCATTTCTAAATTGTCTGTAGTGTGTGAATGTGTGTGAGATTGTGCCCTGTGATGGGTTGGGATCCTGTCCAGGGAGTCCAGCGCCTTGTGCCCCGAGTCCACCGGGATAGGCTCCAGGCTCCACGCAGCCCTGTATAGTATAAGCAGTACAGAAAATGGATGGATGATGTGTACTTTTTATCCATTTATAGTTATGTTTAATGTTCCTGTTATCACTTATGTTATAGCAGCCATAGAGGCTTCTGAGGCATTCCCTCTCCAGTCTTTTTTTCTTCTCATGAAAAGAAATATGCAGCTTGTCATGTTACCAAGATACCACGAAACACAAAAGGCAGAAAACTCTGTAACTGACTACTACAAATCGCTGACAGTGAAGACTCTTTTAATATAAATTAAATAAACATATTTTTACTTCACCATATCAAAGATGATATTTTTACGTTATTAAATAACAATTAGATTTTTTTTTAAAAACAAACAAACAACAGCAACCATTTATTATTAGTCTTAGATTGTGTGGAGCATCTGCCATACACATCCCTGTGTACGCTGTTACTATAGAAACAATAACATACTGTATGAGAACGAGTGCGTTAATATAAAGCTGTGATTAGTGTTGCAGCCGTAAACACCATCAAAGCTGCTGCTCTAGGAAATTAATCAGCACCTTCTGGTCAATCAGAAACCTTAAAGTGTTAAACCTTCAACAGATATCGTCACAAAGAAGCTTTACAGAAATCCGGATGTAGATTTAGATCCCTAATGAACAAGCCCTGAGGCAACAGCAGTGAGGAAACTGCATCTTCAAATGGTGAGAGGAACCAGAATAAAAAGGGAACTCACAGAGCTACTCACACCGGGGGTTTGTCTTTATGTTTTGGAAATAGGGAGTTTATCAGAGAAAGGATCCGTGTGTGTGTTTATCTGTGTGTGTGTGTGTGTGTGTGTGTGTGTGTGTGTGTGTGTGTGTGTGTGTGTTTAGAGGATTGGGAGAATGGAGTGTATTGGGTTACAGTCCTCACATTACAGAGACTTACACAACTGTCTGCTTGCTTATCTTACTTGTTTCTCACACACACACACACACACACACACACACACACACACACACACACACACACACAAAAAAAAAACATTGCTGAAAATATATGTCAGAGAATGGAAATTCTGCTCTGTCAACCTCTCACTCTGTCTCTCCTCAAGCCTGTTGCCATGGAGATCCTCTCACTCCTGTCGCCTAGAAACATAAAAGACGTTGTGAGGGCAATTCATCTGTCTGTACGTGTGTGTGTGTGTGTGTGTGTGTGTGTGTGTGTGAGTGTGCATGTTATTAAGATTATCAGGAAATGTTCATGTGTTGTGTAGGGGGTAGGGGGATGGGAAAGTGGTGGATGTGAAAAAGTAAGTACACCCAACCATAAGAGAATTTCCACCCACACACATAAAGACGCCTCACTTTAAAGACAAGCCAAGTGTTAGCTGAAAAGTAAAAAGAACACTGTGAAAGTTAAGTTAAAAACAATCATTTCTTTTAAGTTGTAATGGTAAGATTTGTAAAAAATAATAATAAATAAATAAATAAATAGATAGATAGATAAATAATCTGAGATCAGGTTGCTAAAGGTAAAATAGATGGAGTTGAGTAAGATTTGAGCCCACCCACTGTTCCCACCTATGTACACAAAGCTGCACCCCAGAACCTACAGTGGGTGGTTCAAGTTAGCATTAATAAAGAACTGTCATGCCATCACTTTCAAGTACACTCAGGCATTTAACTGCTTGAAAGCAAAGTTATAACACTATAAACATGCAACAGTTGGCTCATATTGATTAATGAGAAGGTTTACGAGCACCGTTTGCCTTTGTAATAACCTCTTATGGGTGCTAAGCTCAGGTATTATCATGCCAGAATTGCTGGCTTAAAGATAGGCCATTCAGCTGCTTTGAAGCCAAGTTACAACTCTATAAGCAGGTGAAATTTGGCTCATAATTGAGGATGACGAGGATGATCAAGAGTCCTTTACCTGTCCAGGTGCAGTGTTGTTGCTATTGTGTCCAGCTTCACCTGGTTCAGAAGGAAGAAATTACTCCATCTTGGAAATGCTCTGCCAGGGTTTATTCTGGTTTTACTGTGTTTCTTGTTGTTGATTTTGTTGCTCACTGCAGAATAAACTGGCTGTGAGGTGATTGATTTCGGCCGGAGATAGGGCAGATTGAAGGGGCATTAGGGAGTGTCTATAAAATGACTCACAACAGGCACATCCGAACACAAACAAGCACTCTGGATTGTAAGGCAATTTTCCAAACTGGTTTTCTCAGCCACGTAATCCACTTGTGAGAAGGCCATGGTTTAAACCATAATTTTTCCAGGTTATTTTCTACTAGTGAGAAATATATATATATGTTACTATTGTACCTTTAATGACAGCTCAGCAGTTAAGGTTTAAGATTGTGAGTTTTAAGTCGCTGTAAACCATATAACCATTTTTAAATTAATTCAAAATTGTCAGGAAATGTATGAGTACTTGCTTATTCAAGAATCGGAGTAGTTATTTGTCAATAATATATATGGGAACTGTATTAATCCTCTGTAGTCAAAATAACTTCTGTGACTTAGCATGCTAGTTTTAAGTTAAACAAGAATAAAATCTGGTTTGTAAGTGCAATCGATCTAGTTCAGTTATTTTAGGGGGACCAAATAAAATCCTGCTTTATTAAAATAAAGTGGAGTACATTGAGGAGTTTGTTGCTGATTTGCCATACATGCTAATCTGTCTAAATTAGCTGCGAGCACCTCAGCAATTATAAAAGTTACACCGGCAAACTCTGCCTCCAGATTGATTGCATTCCTGTTTTTTTTGTGTGTGTGTGTGAGTGAAACAATTTATAGTCAGGTCATAAATTTATCATTATATAAAATACCACACAGACTCACTGCTAGAATTAGCACATTCTTCGTTTTGGAGCTTCTGTGCTGCAGCTGCAATATGAAGAAGCACCATTGGAAGCGTGCTTTTGTGTGCAAACTTCCGCTAGAGAAATTTTCTTTATCGGATAAAGATTTTATTACGATTCCATAATTTAAGGAAGCGCTAATATTTTTGTAATAAATTTTTACAGTCGGAACAAAAGCCCGTTTTCTTTGTTTTCAGGATCTTTAAAGTGGTATTTGAACACGTTCTATCTCCAGTAGTACCAAAACTATTGAAACCACATCTTTGTGCTAATATCAACGTTTTTTTGTACTGTCTTGTGTTCAGTATAACCTTGCACAGAGCAGAGCAGTTGAGGAAGGTTATGAGATTTTCTCACGGACCTAACAGTGGTTTGGCAGCAGCAGGTTTTGCAAAAAATATTATTTGAAACTCATAAGCTGCTTCTGTTAAATAATAAATTGCTTTATGTTATGGTTTTAACCATTCCTGCCATGAATATAGTACTAAACGTGTGAACCACAAGAGTTATCGCATCACAACATAAAAGAGCCAATCATCTTCCAGTATGCAAGTGCAGACCATGAAACTCTGTTTACCTGTATTCCAACAGAGTTTCATGGTCCGCATTTGCATACTAGAAGATGATTGGCTCTTTTATGTTGTGATGCGATAACTCTTGTGGTTCACACGTTTAGTACCGTAGTAAGATTTTTGTCAAATCTTACAAGCTAAATGATCTCCATTTCATCGAAATTTCATGGTCTCAAGACACATATTGGGAGGAAAATACTGCCCAAATACTGTCCAAAGTGAAATTTCTCACCGAGTCTAATTTTAGTGACGTGTAAAACTGCATAGCTGTCCAACATCATCGCCGCTCTGGCTGCATTCATCTCTAAAGGAGTGAGTGGTCATCATTTTTTTCCCCCCTTCTTCTCTATTTGAAATGGGTGACGGGGACAGGATTCTGCCTCGTTGGTAAAGCATGTGCAAATCGAGTAAATAATACCCAGATTGTGTTCAACATACTGTATTACTACACAAAAATCCAATATAATTCCATTTTCAAACCCAAATCACCATGGAGCTGAATGGTGTATGAAATTCATTTTTTACGTCCACATGACAAAAGAACTGTTTTTATTTATTTTTTAAATTGCAAGCCAAGACTGAGATTAACGATTTACCTTTGCCTGAGACAACACGTGCTGAAAGTGCAGGTATATAGCGCCCCCTGTAGAGAAATAATTTAAGTACAGCATCTGGGCATTAACATTTCAAGAAGACATTCAAACAGGTTTGCTTTTTTTTTTTTTTTTTTTAAATAACGGTTATTTATTTGCTTCTATGCATTCTGGTTTTATACTCACAAAACTAATTTCATGCCAGTGTGAAAAATATTACTGCTATTTAGAAATTAGTGCGCCCTCTGCATCAAATCTGGACCAAAACTGTCCTTGGACACACTATTAACGTCCGACACACTCATTCTTTCTCTCGCTCTCTCTAACACACACACACACACACACACACACACATACAAAAACAAAGCCATTGAGACATTATAGTCTAGACATTCAAGAAAGAGTTTAGTAAAGAATTAAAATTTACACACTGTTACTCTTCCCAACATAGTCGATCAGCCAAGACGTGTTTAGTGTATGATGTTTCCATCCATTCATTTTCTATACCGCTTATGCTACAGGGTCACGGGAAACCTGGAGGCTATCCCAGGGAGCATGGGGCACAAGGAGTACCCGGAGGAAACCCCCGCAGCACGGGGAGAACGTGCAAACTCTGCAGTGGCGGGAATCGAACTCCCAACCCTGGTCGTGTGAGGTGAACGTGCTACGTGCGAACGTGAATTCTGTCACTAAATAGGCAAGACATCTCATGCGGTTTCATTAAATTGTACATCAATAAATGTCTTAACCACTGGAAGCTCACTGGATTACTGATCCGAAGGTTGCGAGTTCGAATCCCAGCACTGCCAAGCTGCCACTGCTGAGCCCTTGAGCAAGGCCCTTAACCCTCAACTGCTCAGTTGTATAAAAGTCGCTCTGGATAAGTGCATCTGCCAAATGCTGTAAATGTAAACACATGAAACTAAACTGGTGGTTCTTAGTTCCTAGCAACATTAGACTCATCGCCCCAGTGCAAAACCCTTTGTTCTGTTGTTTTTTAGACACGTGTCTCAGCTGGTCTACTACCTTTGGACGTGGGTGTAAATTTCATTTTTCACGCTACACTGTTTCTTTGAGAGCACCGCAGAGTGAAACCGAAGCGCCATAAAAAGAAAAAAAAATTATCATAATAAAACCACTAAAGTAAAACACAAGCTTAGCACCAGACCTAGATAATGTAAAACTGTTGTAGAATATTGCACAGCTGAATAAATCAAGACCTTGGCTTTATAAGGTTCATGTTAACTAACGCAGTAAATCAAGTTAGTTAAGGAGATGATAAGGTTCAGACGATTCTGTGATTTTGATATAGTGATCATTTTGTAATAACAGAATGTCTCGGTATTTTATTCCTCTTCGACCACAGCAATTTGCCAACTATTACAATGATTTATATTCCTCTGACTGCTACAAAGCTCTGATACTGGAGACTCCTTCCGTAAATATATCAAAAATAAACAAACGACTTCAACATGTCGATTTTAATCGAGGCTTTTTGTTGTTGTTGTGGTTACAAGTCGCTGTGTAAATTGTTACTGTAGAAATGATGACGAATTAAAACGAGCACGTCAACAGAAACGGTGATACGAATTACAGCCTGCGCTAATGTTAAAATCAATCGGCACCTTCTGACCAATCAGTATTCGGAATCAAGAACGCAACAAATTCGCCACCCGCGGATGTTTAGCGGCGTATTTTAAATGAGTTACGAATAATACATTAACTGATGAAAACGTGTCGGAACCTTATAAACCGAAGGTCTCAAAACGTCTGAATCCAATCCACGTTTATCGCTCTGTCCAGATCCTCACACACCTGAGCTCAGGTAATAACACACTGCATTCAGACTCACACGTCTACACGGAGATTCACGTATTCTAATCGCAAATAAAGCTCGATACCTCTAGCTTCGGTCGCGACGCACGCGATCCCGTCAACACATTGGTGAAAAGTGTGCGTCACGAACCCATCTCTTAGTTTAGAGACGTCTTTTTTTTGTTTTGTTTTGTTTCCAGAAGTAATTTCAGCTCATAACACACGACGCAAAATAAAACAGAACAAAAAAAAAAAAGAAAAAAAAGAAAGAAATTGTAATTTGTATTATATGAGATCTCACTGGAGCAGCTCAACCTCTCTTAAATAAACATATTTGTTATATTTCGTCTCCTAATCTGTATCTAATAACGCATTTCGGATCCTGTAGGTAAACTGTTATATAAATGACCCCATGAGCTTTTAATAATGAAGAGAAAGTAAGCACTTATAATATTATTATAATAAGGCCATTTATGTCATGCCTGAACGGATAAGTGTGTTTAAATCAGCATGATATTATTATTATTATTATTATTATTATTATTATTATTGAGCTTAGCTAAAATGGTTAGCTCCAATTAGATGTCAGTTATTACTAAGTGGTGCATTATTATAAGCTCCTCACTTATATATTTTTTATCTTCTATATTTTATCAGTGTATTTTATGTATTTGTGTCCAAACATCTTTTAATAGAGACAACAGAAACAATTTCTATCTACGAGCACACTGCCAAACCTGCAGGTAAACGTTTAAAGTCTTTATATATTTATCTATTTTTACGAAAGCCCTCATTATCTGACGAAGAAAAGAAAGCACTTTTGCTTAACGTTATTATATGACGGCATTTACGTCGTGAATTTCAGATTTCTTAATTAATTAAACGTAATTAACTCCAGGGTTGGTCGGCTTAGCTAAGGATACTTGGTGAACATTAACCAGAGTTTAAGATGCATTAGTTCACAGGATTCCTGTGGCCTGTTTATTTATGTCTTTATATTTTGAAAAACGACTCATTTGCTGATAATTGCGTCGTTGTCGTCGGTTTTTTTTTTTTTTGTATCTGTATTTGTATCTAGAGGCTTCTAAAGGAGAATTCGACAGATAATTAAATTCTTTCCTGTTTATTCGAAGCGATGCAGTGAAGCTATTTAGCTCCTAAATTGCTTAAATAATTGTGAAGAATGAGGATTTTAGGCATTATTGTGCAGCCCAAACCTCATGTCACTGTAACTGTACTGTTATGTAGCCATGCTAAACGGATACACAAATAATATCTGACCGGGTCTTGTTCGGGTTAATAAGAACCGAACCTAAGCTAAAGTAAAAACAATAAGTAAACTTACTTAAAGCTTTTTATCAACTTCATTCTGCATGGTTGTGTATTAAAGCGAGTTAAAGTTAAATATCAGTTAAATGTCACTCTAAAACTGAATGCTACTCGTTTTAGTTGCACAGAAAGCGTAAATAAAGCCGTAACGTCACAGTGCGTTAGCCTACGCATCGTCCTCGCTCTCTCACTGTGTGTGTGTGTGTGTGTGTGTGTGTGTGTGTGTGTGTGTTCAGCAGTCCAGGCCGATGTAGTTGAGCAGGAGCTCGAGGGCGTGCACTTTCTGGTTGGCCTCCTCTATGGCGCTGTACGTCTGAACGCTGCTGCTGATGTGGTAGCGGATGTCGTCCACCAGCGGGATGGAGTCCGTCTCCTGGCGTGCCGCCACGCTCGCAGCGTCCTCTCGGATTAGCTCTGCAAACTCCGCCCTTTCCACCAGCTTACACACACACACACACACACACACACACACACACAAAAGGTTCAGGATCAAAGAGCCACACACGTTTCTTATTATCCGTTTGATTTATTTACAGCTTCAAAAGCTGATCCCAGATCCCTGTGCTTATTAATATTCCTGTTCCAGAGATCAAAAGCCCAGCTGTGACAACACGTGCATGTGGAACGCACCCTCTCGATGATCTTGGCCATGTACTCCGTGCACTGGTCCTCGAGGCGCGACAGGCTGAACAGTTTGGCCGTCTTCCACATGTGCAGAACGTTTTCCTCGCTGAGCAGCGCAGCCAGGGTGCGGCCACACAGACGCTTCAGACCCGGCAACAGGTACATGTCCGCTACACATAGCACCTCGTACACGCTATCATGGGACAGCTGCAACACACACACACACACACACACACACACACACACACACACACACACACACACACACACACACACTATATTCCATGCATGTTAGTAGCTCAGACACATTCATTTACATTTATGGCATTTGGCCGACGCCCTTCTCCAGAGCGACTTACATTCATCTCATAGGCCTTGCTCAAGGGCCCAGCTTGGAGATACTGGGATATAAACTCACAACCTTCTGATCAGAAGTCCAACGCCACTAACAGGGACTTTCTCAGCGCTTCTGCATAAAACCGATTGCGTATGATCTCAGTTTGTGTTGTCACAAAATACACAACAACCCATCACATTATTAGTGGATAGAGGATCGACCAATATTGATTTTTATAACCGAAACCAATATAGATTATCTGTATGTTTATGTGCCCGATAACCGATATTTATTTATTGTTTTACTTCTGTTTCTGACACAATGCTAATGACACCACTGAACTGAACAAACCGTTTTATTTACAACAATTCTGTCAATTTCACTTCCTGCTTGCAAACAAAACAACTTATATTTATACACCAATAAACAGAGGGGTCTGAAAGAGTGCGGAAAGTTAAAAATAAAGTGCACTGTTACTAAAGTGTCGTTTGTTTTGTTTTGTTTTAAAATAAAAGCTTCGATGAGGTAAACAGATTACGTGACTCGGTGAGTTTGTCTATTTCCTAGCACTAAGCTGCTTAAACTATATATCAAGTGTTTATGTAACATCTAATTTGTGCATTAATGGCTGTTATGCGGAATAAAGTTTATTAATTAAAGCGAAGCAAGTATACTTTACCTGTGCACACTCGTCTCCCTTCAGATACAGTGCTGCAATGGCGATCCTGCGCGCATTCTCAAAACGCCCACAAGGCGGCGCCATTTATCGGTGGAGCCGATATTACAAAACCGATGTCCGATTATGGAAAAACGCTTAAATATCGGGAAAACCGATTATCGGTCGATCTCTATCAGTGGATGACGTAATACTCAGAAACTTTTAACCGGAGCATCAGTGTGTTAAGCCAAATACTGTAAGTAACCCCTTTCCACATGTACTTTTATGAAGCAAGTTAACAGCACTCGGCTGAAAACACAAGCCAGGACGAGAACCAGCATCGTATAAATAAACTAAATCTGCCAGTAAACGAGAGCATTTCAGGCTTGAAATAAGAATAGCGTCTGCACATAGACTCAATAACCTTATATTTGTTTTAGCATTATCCCATATGTAAGGGATAATCCATGGTTAGGTGTGCATTACATGAAATAACCTAGCTGTGGATCATCCTGTTTATACTGTGGTCAGTTCCCAGCACTGATGAGTTAAAATTCTGTCACTGATGTTTGCGGTGCAAGATTTGACTGAAAGGATAAAAAAAATTAAATAAAAAATAACGGTTCATTTTTGTCATGTATTTTATAAATGTTAGATCCTGAACGCTGCCCGCTCTAAATCATACACATAGATACCCTAGTGCGATAAGATTCCATTTATTTATTTATAATAAATAATTATGAGAGAGAGAGAGAGAGAGAGAGAGAGAGAGAGAGAGAGAGATCGATTGTGTGTGTGTGTGAATTACCTGCGTCTGTGCTGCGTCTCTACTAATAACGAAGCTGCGAGTATGCAACTGTAACTGTACGTTACTATGGCTACAACCGTTTATAGGCAGCACGTCAATTTAGAACGGTGAACGAACTGAACGGAACTACCTGTGCATGCAACATCTTCCAGCCAATCAGAAGACAGATTCATGACCTGAAATTAAGAACAGTCCCCCCCCCCAAATAAAAATAGCATATAAGCTAATCGACGTATGCATCTGAAACGATTGACAGTCGCACAGGTATTTTTAACCGACCCCCTGGAAGCCCCGCCCCTTTACCACCAAATCATATAGCAAACTTTCACTTTGACTTGATCTTCTCGCTTGAAAGCTGCGACACCGTTCGCTTTCTGTTACGGTAAACAGAGAAAGCATTGAGTTCATTAGCGTGTGTGTGTGTGTGTGTGTGTATACCTGTGTGTTATCACTGTAGATGTAGTAGAGGATTTTGGTGAATAGCTCATGAGATACATCATGTAGGGTGATGACAGGAACTTCGGGGAGAGACTGCAGGGTTTCTCCCTCACTGAAATGATCTTCCACCAACGCCTTAAAGTAATCGCTACGGCCACAGAAAAATGCCTGTGGACACACACACACACACACACACACACACACACACACACGTTTCAAGCTTGAGATTAGTTGAATGCCTGCAATGTACTTTTTAAAAGCAGAACAGCTTTTAACAAACAGAGCGAGCAAATAAATAAATAAATAAATAGCCTGGATATTCCCTCACCTTATGACAAAGGAAGTCATAACCGTCCACCCGGAAGCAGATGTCAGGGTAGCTGGGAAAACTGTCCGTCAAATCAAAAGGAAGCTGCCCGTATCCAACCTGAGAAAGCGGATCATATGCAGTTGGATCGAATAAAGACAAGGCGGTACGCGCTTGTGACCAGGTCTGACGTGTTCGTGTCTCACCCTCAGATCGGCGGGGAGAGCGCTGTCGGCTAACAGAGCCATGCCGTCCTGCAGCTGCCAGTCGTGAGGATCCAGTGTGAGCACCTTCACGCACGTCCCCGGCTTATTGGACACTAACAAGAGACAGGAAAGTACCGGAATTCTCAACTTTGGGGTGGGATTCTTCGCGTTACACGCCACCGTGTGGTCGATTGTTTTCTCATAACATACACGCGGCTAAAATCGCGTCAGGATTCGCTCTGGATACAAGACGCGTGAAACAACAGGGGGTAAAACAGGGTGTCTGTGCATCATGCAGCGTCTCACCAAACTCTTGCACCTGCTTGCACTTGACCTCCAGCTCCTCGATGAGCTCGCTGATTTTGCACTGCTTGGCCAGACGCTTGCAGTCTTCCACGTAACTCACGTCGATGTCCAGACGACCTGCACAGCCACAGAACGTACAAGCAACACGCTGAGGAACTCCGGGATAGAGTCTACAGTGTTTCCGTTTTGAAGCGGAAGATCCCCAACCCCCCCGCCCCAGCCCCCCCATGTCCTGTGATGCTCACCAGTATAGAAGTACTGCAGGATGGCGGCAAACGCAGCCGGATTCACCTGGTCTCACACACACACACACACACACACACACTTTAAACTCCCAGAAAAGAAGTATTTACTGAAGATGATTAAATGCAGTTGGTTCAAGCTCTGTACTCAAAAACGTAAGAATTCTGTCATTTCATTGTAGTAATAATCCGAGCGTCGAAAATAAAACTGCATCAACGTGTTTTTTTTTTTTTTAATTTTTAAACTTTGGCTGTACCTGTAAGAGCGAATCCTCTTTTCACTCACTTTCCCTTTCCCGCATTCTGTTCTCAGCGTACTCGCGCATATATAATGAGCATGCGGTATATAATTAAACCGAGGTTAGACGGAGAGAATGACGCGGCACGAGATTTCACGTTCCGTACGCCTCGAGGTCCTGTCCTAGATGGAAACAATAGAGAATTAAGGCATTAAGGATGAACCCAACCCAGCGTTCACACACACACACACACACACACACACACACACACACACACACACACACACACACACACTCCTGAGGGAAGATCGTTTTAGATCTGCACCGTAGCTGCTCTCGGCTCATTTCGGACGTGGCCTCGTTTAAAACGTTAACCTTTTCGTGGCGAACAGCGGACGCAGCGATTTACGTTAAAGGTTCCATCCGTTAAAGAACGACGTTACTTACGGCATTAGTTAACGTTAACAAACCTTACACCACTGCGCTGCTGGACGGAACTACAAACGTTTGAACAGCACCACCTTTCGTTCGTCACTGTGGTGTAGGAATAATAATAATAATAATAATAATAATAATAATAATACTTTTTTTTTTATTTCCCTGTAACAGCACACTCCAAAGTGTATATTCCTTTTAAGAAGTGTTACCTCGACAATATGTACTTGCAAAAGTTTGCACACCCTAAGGAATAGATGAAGAAGGCACAGACGTTTAGTACGCTTTACAGATGTTCTTTTCGTTCTCATAAGAAACGAACCTCATACGTTTTTATTTCGGTCCGAAGTCCGAGAGGTTCACGGCAAAAACACTGACCTCTTCCTTTTGGTTCTTTTCCTTTTTCAAACTATTTTCCTGGTGATTTTTTTTTTCGGTATGTATCATTTCTTGTTTGTTTTTTTCCCCCCCAGAATATTTTTTGCTTACCCAGGATGCAAACTTTTGCCCTTGACTGTGTGTCCTAACATCTGCCCATGCATAAAAAGAAGAGGCTTAAAACCAGAAGTGGACGGAAACAGTGCTGAATACTTAACGCACTTTGGAGATTTTTGTGCTTTTCCCGCACACCTTCTAAAACAGAGGCCGAACTCTGCGTGTAGTCTTTATATCCTAGTCTTTGGAAGACCTGGCTGCATTTGGTTTGCACACACATCCGTTCATGGCGAGTGAAAGCAGGATTCGCATGCAAATCGGCTCATTTTCATACAACGAAATCGAGCGGCCGCAGAGCTTGGATCTGCCGTGTGGTCGGCGTGGTGTTATTAAGCGATTACGGAGTGAAATCCCACAGGATTCGGACATCTGTCTGTCTCGATGGTGTTTTGAATGCGTGCTGCGTGAAACAGCGCCCACCAGTGGATGTTTGAGAGCGATCATGGTCTTGCCCTTCCACTTGGTCTCCAGCATGTGGGCGAAGTATTCGGAGCGGGCGCTGAGGACGCAACGGTGCGTGCGGAACATCTCGCCGTGCACCATGAACGTCACATCGCTGTATGAGCCCTGCTCCAGCAGCCTACGCACACACACACACACACACACACACACACACACACACACACACACAGGAAACAGAGGTTCAGTAAACAAGCAGCTAAATTACCAATTAAACACCAGATTTTCAGAAAATGATTTAACAGCAACAGGGAGCTGAGCCACAAGTGCAAAGGTGTATTAACGACTCCCCGATTAACCCGCGCGTCTCATGAGGTGTGGTGCCGAGAGGCATCATTCCAGCTCAGGGCTAGTTTCAAGCTTGGAAAATGCAAATACTAAGGTTTGGCTCAAGTGCCTCAAGTTCCACCCTGCTCCAGAATGTAAGCATTGCATGGAGATTAATCATACACCAAACTTTTAGAAAGTGAAAATATTAAAATCTTAAATGTAAATACACCGATCAGCCAGAACATTAAAACCAACTGCCTAATATTGCGGAGGACCCCCTTGTGTCGTCATCGAGGCACCGACTTCACAAGAGCTTGCTTGTCCAGAACATCCCCCGGACGCTCGATCGGATTGAGATCTGGGGAACGTGGAGGCTGAGTCAGCACCTTGAACTCTTTGTCATGCTCCTCAAACCGTCCCTGAACTATTTTTGCAATGTTCCAGGGTGCATTATCCTGCTGTGAAGGGGTGTACTTGGTCTGCGGCAATGATTAGATAGGTGGGACGTGTCAAAGTAACATCCACATGAACGCCAGGACGGAAGGTTTCCCAGCAGAACATTTCCCAGAGCATCACACTTCCTCCGCCGGGTCGCCTTCTTCCCATAGTGCATCTTGGTGCAATGTCTTCCCCAGGTAAGCGACACACACATGCACCCGGTCTAGTTCTGACGCTCACGTTCCTATTGTAGGTGCTTTCGGTGGTGGACAGGGGGGTCAGCATGGGCACTCTGACCGGTCTGCAGCGACGCAGCCCCAGACGCAGCCAGCTGTGATGCACTGTGTCCTGACTCCTTTCTATCAGAGCCGGCGTTAACATTTTTCAGCAATTTGTGCGACAGTGGCTCTTCTGCGGGATCGGTCCAGACGGGCCTCGGGTGCCCGGTTCACCATTTGTACTTCCAGATACAAATCTGTTCACAGATATATCTGACATAATCCTGCACGATCTCCTAACGAAAAACCTTCACCACATCAACAACATTTTGTTCTTTCTGTTAAAAACAATAACGCGGTTTCTTAATCCCTTTATTATTAGTCTTAGATTATGTGCGTCTCTGGCACGTGATTGAGCTGTTACTATAGAAACGGGTGCATTAATATAAACCCGTCGCTCACGTTACAGCCTGAACTACCGTCTGAGCCGTGCAGCTATACGAAAACGACGCACGCCTTCTGACCAATCAGATTCGAGAACTCAACCGCGTTGTGATAGTTAGTCGTTAGAACAAAACGCGTTAAAGGCAACCGGTGGAGCTGTGGATCTGGCGGCTGACTGGAAAGTTTGGTTTCTGCACGCACGTATCCTGCATCGTTTGAATACGTGTGCCTTTGAGGATGACTTACATGCAGGAAGTGGGTTTGCTGCTGTAGTGAAGATGTGCTCGGTCGCTCAAGCGTGTGTACGTTTGCACGTGTGTGTGTGCGCGTGTGTGTCTCACGTCTGCAGGAACTGCTCGTAGTAATCCCGCTGCATGGTTTTAGCCGTGATCCGCTTGTACTCCTTCAGCAGGCGGCGTATGGAGTCGCTCAGAGCTCCGTACAGACATCGCTCACCATCGAACGTATTCGCTTCGCACTTCGCTCCTGCGCACACACACGCACACACACGCACGCACCACTCAAAAACTTCACGCTAGACATTCTAGAACCAGCCCCTGCCGTTTAATTGAATTTAACTTAGCTGTTCTTAGTAAAAATGAAAATTCCAGATATTTCTTATTCCCGATGCTCCTTAAAATCATTCGTCTTGCTAATAACAAATAAAAATGAATAGGAATGATTTAGCATTAATCGGTTGCAAACCGCTCACGTCAGGTGAGATCTTAGTTGAATACAAACGTTTGATACTTACCATTGGCCAACAAATACTGCACCAACTCCTCATGTCCACAGAGGCATGCATAGTACCTTCACACACATAAAATGCAAAAAGAAACACTCATCATCGTGTGACATCGTGTTTGCTGTAGTTTTATTATTTATGTATGCATGTTACAATTTGTCCAGTTAAAGCGTACAATTATTTTATATTGCATAATAATAATAATAACAACAACAACAACAACAACAACAACAAAAAATTGCTTGAAGAAGCATCAGGGCCGTAGAGGGCCTCCGGACTACCAGGGGGCGCTTGATTTCCCTCTAAAGTCCAAAAACGTGAAAAGAAAAGAGACAAGAAACCGAAACATCGGTAAGAACTTAACGCTGATGAATTGGATTTAGTCAGTTTGTCCGCTTTACTGCCTCCGCTTGTTGAGGCGACGTAAATAGAAAAAGTTAGCGACTAACTAGCTAGCTAGGTTACGTATCTGGCTATCTAGAGTAAGAAGTGTTAGCATGGTAAAATGTAGCTTAGCGGCTCGTCCGAGATAATGAAGTATTCACTCCGCTCATTTTTCATATAAAATAATATGAATGGCGTACGTTGGGGTGTAATTTCTTGCTTCGGGCCACCAGATGTACAGAAACATATTTACCCGAGAAACGGACGAACGAGGATTCGAGAAAACGCCGCGATATTCGGAGGAGCGTGCGATTTCTCAACGGTACCGTAGAGCCAATATAAATCTGTGGTGCGTAATCAAGTTAAAGTAAACACTCGCATAAAACAAAAGGTTAATCGAGTCCTCTGAAAGCTCTAGCTGATGTACTCCAAGAATCTACGATGTAATAACGATTATCTGTCACGTGACCAACACCGACTCACATTCGCTAAGGAGTTTATTTTAAAGAGTGAAGTAAAAAAAATAAAATAATAAAGCAGCAGTTTTTCACCTTTAAACCAGTCAAAACAACTAAATTATCATAAAAAGGTTTAGGACTCACAGCGGTGTACTGTCCCAGTTATCTCTTATGTTCAGTTCCACATCTCTCTGTTCAACCAGGTATCTGAGAAAGAAAAAGAACAAGCCGGCATTCGTTTACTCACAGATTCATTTCTTTTTTAATTATGTAAATGAACATTTCAAAAAAAGTGTTTAAGAGTTACATTTAAATGTTGTGGAACGTCCACGAAAGTTATCTCCTGTTATCACGTGCATTCTAGCAGCTTTATACATCACTCCCTCTTTTTCCCTCTTCCGTGAACTTAATGACCAAAAAAAATACAGCTCGTCACAACAACAACAACAACAACAACAACAACAACATCATCATCATCATATAATCGCATAGCAATCAATCACAAGTCAACTTTTCAAACTCAACAAGAACAACTTTTCCTAACAACAATGCTAAACAAAAACACAATTTTCCAAACAAACAAAAAAAAACACTAAATGCAACAACGATGACAAAACAACAGCAAAGTCGGATGCAACAGTTGACTTTTCCACACAACAAAACTGAACGTAACGATCACAGCCACGACAAGTAACGTTTCGAATCAATAATAAATGCAATAATCTCAACCACAACAGCCATTTAAAAACAACAACAACAACAACAACAACAACAACAAGAACAAAGCTAAATACAACCACAAGCACAACCCAAAGTTAAATGCAAGAATTCTAACTACAACTGTCGCGAACTCAACAAGAACAACTACAGTAGCAACATGGTCAACAATCACAACCACAACAGCTGGCCCTTTCCAAAAAAATAAACAAAACCACAACACCGACAACAACAGAACAACAAAGCTGAAAACAACAAATCACGGCCACGACAACAGTTACGTTTCCAATCAGCACTAAAGGCAACAATCACAACAGCCATTATTTCTCAAACAACAACAACAACAACAACAACAACAACAACAGCAACACCAACAACAACAAAGCTAAATACAACCACAACAGCCACCTTTTCAAACAACAAAACTAAGTGCAACGATTACAACCACAACTCAACATGAACAAGTACCACAACAACATGGCCAATGATGCAAGTATCACAACCACAACAACCACCTTCCCAAAAATAACAACCACAACAACATGAAATGCAAGTCACAACAACATGAAATGCAACAGTCACAACAACAACAAAACTAAGTGCAACAATTACAACCACAACTCAACATGAAGAAGTACAGCAGCAACATGGCTAACTATCACAACAACCACCTTCTAAATAACAACCACAACAACAGTAAATGCAAGAGTCACAACAACAACAACAACAACAATCCTTCCAAATACAACAATCACAACCTGAACATCAGCCACCAAATATACAACCTACCTGTTAAAACAACACAACACAACACAACACAACACAACACAACACACACACCTCACTCTCGCAACGTCGCCCTTTCTGCAGCTCGAGAACAGGTCGCTGGCGTCCATCTCCTCGGTGATAACGGCTCTCTGTAATGCATTGAAACGGCCTGTCTAGCGACAGGAGAGGTGCAGGCGTAGTGCTGCAAGTTTTACTGCAAAATAGCACTTTTAAACCTCTTTCTGAGGCGCGGATCGGGCTTGCACCGTCACTGTCGTGTTCTCTTTCCCGAAATTTCAACCAGACGTAAACAGGAACACTGACTTATGTTTATCACCACCCGTTTTCCGACAAACGTCTCCCTCTGCGCTGGGATTAGCCAAGAAAGCTCCGCCTACTGCGCGCAATGATTGGCTAGTAATTAAGTCACGCTTCCATGCAGCCCGCTGATTGGATAGTGCAGAAGCCAAAACAAAGGTGACGTACGAACTGAATATTTAAATGATTTATTTAGTTCGGTGCGTTAAAACGATTCGAGACTGATGCTTAGTGATTCGTTTATACTTGTATATATATTTCTTGTTGTAAAATGGAACAATGATTTAAAAATAAGGATAATACAAATGTTTCGTGACTGTTTAAAGCTTCCCAATCTGACTTGTCAATTATTAAAAGAGACTAAACTGAAACAAAGCAGTGAACTAAACAGGTACAAGCAAAAAAAATTAACAATCCAAGAAGGATATATAAATTCACCGACAACAGGTGTATTATTATTATTATTATTGTTGTTGTTGTTGTTGTTATTTTAAAGCACGATATCTCGTGGTTCTAAGCATGCACAGTCCTTCTGTTTAAAGCTGTGCTTAATGTGACTCCTTGGTTTCATACACGTGACCAGTTGAACGCTTGTGCACTGCTGTCCAATCCTAGTCGAGGAGGCGGAGCTTGTCCGAATATGGGTGGGGAATAATAATATTTACCACCACAGACTTTCAAGACGAACAAGAAGTCCGTTGCTCTTTGTCGCCCTCTCGTGGTGCGGCGTGATTTTGCAGTTTATGCCCCATTTCGTAAAGCCTGTCAGACCTCTTCACCTTAGCCAGGTTCCTCACTCACTCACTCACTCACTCTCTCTCTCTCTCTCTCTCTCTCTCTCTCTCTCTCTAGATATAAATATAGATAGATAGATTATATATATATATATATATATATATATATATATATATATATATATATATATATATATATATATAAAACATTTTTTGTAGTTGTTGAGAATGTCCGAAATGTGTCAGCTAGATTGACCTTGACATGATGAGTGTGAGAAATCATTGTAAGCTCTTTGAGTCGACAAAAACACTAACACACAGTGATGACATTACCATTCAACACGACTCAGAAGGCATGAAGGTAAAAGAGCATGTTACTGTGTTATGATACTCGTGTGTGTGTCTTTACACAGATTGCATTGAATTTTTGATGTGTGGCCGAACTGGTTTTGAAGAATGTACATGCCTTCTTTTTTTTTACTTCACACCTGCAGACCCACACACACCCACTTACCACACCTCCAACTGCAGCCTTATAACCCGACCGTCCACGATTAAACTCACTGTCTCCATCTCTCAGCAGCCATGAGCAGCCGGAAGCATATAAGCACCACGCGAAACTTCAGCAGCCGCTCTCTTGGCTCGCATGATGCTTTTAAAAGGACCAGACCCCACTTGGGGAACTCTTACTTTGGGTTTGGGAATCAGCCTGCTCTGGGGTCATCCCTCACTGCTGTCGTGACAGACAGGAGCCTCCTGGAGCCCGTGAAGCTTAACCTGGATCCAAACATTCATGCTATCAAAGTGCAGGAAAAGGAGCAGATCAAGACCCTCAATGACCGCTTTGCTTCCTTCATCGATAAGGTGAGACACTGTCTTGTCAACTTGTGTTTTAAATAACTGTGAAAACCTAAAGGCACTTATCACATCCTGTTCTGCACCATATTGCCTTCTGGACCCACCATTCCTCAAGATAAGGTCTTCTGCTCAATGCCATATATGGTGTAAATTTCTTCCTCTATGCTATGAACTAGAATATCTGCCAACTGTCTTCATTTTGCACTGGAGAGCCTTCCTTATCTTAGCAGCAGGAATGACTCAGCAGAGGAGACTTTTACCGCTCACATGCTCTAAGGCAGGGGTTCCCAAACTTTTCCAGAGCAAGGCCCCCCAAATGGCATTAACATTTGACCAAGGCCCCCCTTTTGCAAGATGTCTTTAAAACACATTAAAAATACAGACTTCTGAATATATCAACCTTTTTTTTCCATTAATAATTACATCTTACATCTTTACATTACATTATATTAGGAATTGTTTGTGTGTGTGTGAGTGGTTGTCTGAGAGTGAGCAAGAGAAAACATTCAGTTATTTATTTTTCCACACCAAATTGTTGAGGCCCCCTGGGCGCCCCCTGGTGGCCACCAAGGGGGCCGCGGCCCCCACTTTGAAAACCACGGCTCTATGTCACTAATGATTCATAGATTGCGGCAGGGATCCAAAGTAACCGAAAGACATAACACATGATAAGCTCCGGAGAGTCGCGGTTAGTCATGATATCGAACAAGAAGGCTTACACTACAGTAGCACTATAATGACACCATCGGGGTTTAACCTTATAGCGTAGGGCTTCATCATAGACATACAACTAATAAACATCCACGCAAGAATGCATTGGTTTTCTGAAAGACAGATCACCAGCAATATTTGTGCCAAGCCTTCAATCATGGCAGACAGAAAAGTGCGTTCGCTGTAAGCCGTCTGTTTCTTTTATATTTGTGTGCGATCTACCTCAGGTGCGTCATCTGGAGCAGCAGAATAAGGTGCTGGAGACGAAGCTGCAGCTGTTACAGAGCAGCCCTCCGACCGAATCCAACATGGAGTACACATTCAACATGTACATCAGTACGTTACAGTCTGAGCTCAGCACCTTGCAGAACAACGAGGCGTACCTGAACGCTGAGCTCCACAGTGTTGAGTCGCTGGTGGAGGACAACAAACGCAAGTGAGACACTTTACGGAGCATTAAAAAAAAACATATGAGCTGTAGCATAATGCAGGGCTGAGGGTGTACTTATGATTCTTATGATTAAGTTCATTCTCAAATTCGAACACAAACTTACTAGTAAACTTTATAGAAAACGCTCAACGTGACAGTTATATAAAAAGCTCATTAGGCAACTAAAGAGCTCGGGCATTTATTCTAAACGGAAGGAGTTTACGAATATGCAAACTGAAAAAAATGAAATGGCCCCACCCGTTTTTCTCTTCTTGGAACACTAGGATCATTCGTACATTCAGTTTTACAGATGACCAACAGAAAGTCCCCTCCGAAACTATTGGAACGGCAAAGCCAGTTTAGTGTTTGTGCTGTACACCCAAGAGAGTTGGGTTTGAGATCAAGAGGTGGAGATGAGATGAGAGATGAGAGCTTGTATTTCCTGGTATTTACATCTAGATGTGTTAAACAACATAAAATGTTGCACTTTCTGTATCAAATCAAAACCCGATTTTTAGCCGAGCAAAAGTATAGGAACAGACAGGTCTTGTAAATGAAAGTAAGTAACATTTAATATTTGGTTGCATACCCCTTGCTTGCAATAACTGCATCAAACCGGCGACTCATTGACCTCCAGTTTGTTGGTTTTTTCTTTTGTGATGCTTTTCTAGACTTCTTTGAGTTGTTGTTTGTTTCTTGGTCTCTTCTTCAAGAAGTGAAATGTTGCTCAATTAGCTTAAGGTCTGGTGAGGGACTTGGCCGGTCAGAAACCTTCCACTTTTCCCACTGATGAAGTCGTTTGTTGAGTTTTTGATCGTTGTCTTGCTGCATGATAAAGTTCCCCCCGATTAATCTGGATGCATTTCTCTGTAAATTGGCAGACAAGATGTTCCTGTAAACTGTAAACTTTACTGATGAGTTCCATCATCAAAAAAAAAATAGTGATCCTGTTCTAGAAGCAGCCATGCAAGCCCAGGCCATGACACTACCTCCACCATGCTCGACTGATAAGCTTGCATGTTTTGGATCATGGGCCGATCCTTTCTTTTTCCACCCTTTGGCCTTTCCATCACTTTCGTAGTTCACCTTGGTTCCAGAACTTTAGTGGCTCGTCTCTTAATTTTTTTGCAAATTCCAATCTGTCTTTCCGATTCTTCCTGCTGATGACTGGTTTGCATCTTGGATTCCAATAGTTTCGGAGGGGATTCCATCACTGTTCGACGACCTGAGTGATACTGCTGAAAAAATACCCGTCAATCATTTTGCTGTACAACTTTTAAAAAAACAAACAAAAAAAAACAACTTAACCTAATCATAATAGACATGGTTAAACAATTAAGAATAGCGATCGACCGATAATCGGTTTTACAGATATTTTTCCCGATATTTATGCATTTTTCCATAATCGGATATCGGTTTTGTAATATCGGATCCACCTATAAATGGCGCCACCGTGTGAGCGTTCTGAGAATTGCACGCAGGACCGCCATTGCAGCGCTGTATCCGAGGGGAGACGAGTCAACAACGGTGTGCACGGGTAAAGTATACTTGCTTTGCTTTAATTAATAAGCTTTATTTAACGTGATGAAGTCCCGTGATCTGTTTACCTCATCGAAGCTTTTATTTTAAAAAAAATTTGTTTATAAATAAAGCGGATTGTTCAGTTCAGTGGTGCCGTTAGCATTGTGTCAAAAACAGAAGTAAAACATTAAATAAACATCGGTTATCGGGCACATAAACATACAAATATCGGTATCGGTATCGGTATCGGTTATAAAAATCAATATCGGTCGATCTCTAATTAAGAGGATTCGAGAGCTGGTTTCATGTGATTATGTCACACAGCATGATTCCAAACAAACAAGCTGGTACTATTTTAGGAGCAGAAACTGAAGCTCAAATACAAGTCGAATCACTTCAAGCATGAAAATGACATGCCAGACATTTTTACCCTTTAACGCCCATTTCTACAGAATTCTAGCGTAACCTGTTTCATCTCTTTGTTCATAGATTAGGCGAATAATCTGTGGTGTTACAGAGAACTGGGGATTAGAGGTGTGCATCAAGACTGGGAAAAATGTAGGTGTGAGCGGAGGTTCAGAAAATAAAAGGCAACGTTCGTTAACCCTGGACTCAGCAGGTCGCTCGCGTGGCGCTAAGCGCCACGTTTCCAGCTTTCACTCATTTGTTCATGGTATAAATTGTTGTTTAATCTACACGACAATCGCATGAGCGTGTAATATACAGTATATATTACAATTTCACGGGCATGTACAAACAAAAAAATAATAACCGGTGGTCAAAAAGTGGTCATTTGGGATTTTAAAAGATCTCTAGTGTGGATTGTAGAATCAAAAAGAATATACTTAAACACACACACAAACACGCACGCACCACTTTCCTTCGATGCAGGTATGAAGAAGAGATTAACAAGAGATACACAGCAGAAAATGATTTTGTGTGCTTGAAGAAGGTAAGACACGCATTCAAATCTACACACCGTTTCATCATGGCACAGATGGCAAAAACGTATTTACTGTACTGATTAATCCTTTTTTACTTTGCATTTCCTGTTCTGACAGGATGTTGATTCTGACTACTTGGGCAGAATTAATCTAGAGGAGATGCTGTCTGGAGTTCAACAAGAATTTGACTTCCTCAAGGCCTTGTATGCAGAGGTACGTGCACGCTCTTCTGTTAGTTTTCAGTAGCACATCATCTGTTCTGTAATTCTCCGTGCATCGCTCTCTGGTTACACGCCTCTCTTTCTGAACAGGAAGTGCGGGAGCTGAAGGAGCAGCTGAAGGACACCTCAGTGGTGGTTGAGATGGATAACAGCAGGGAGTTGAACATGAAGCAGGTAGTGAAGGAGGTGAAGAGTCAGTTTGAGGAGGTCTCGGCACGCAGCCGGAAGGAAGCCGAGGCCTGGTACAAGAACAAGGTGACGACCCCCCTTCCTCTATATTTACACTTATATCTGTCACTGGAGGGGTCCCCTCAACGGTACATCTTTACCCATGTATGAACACCAAGTGCCAACCTTAACAAGCCGACACTCAGGCCTACATTTGTGTATACATATGTGTGTGTGTGTGTTAGTTTTGTAACCTGTCATGCGTTTCCCTTGTCAGTTTGATCTGGTATCATCACAGGCTGAGCAGAACAGCTCAGATATAAAGAGCACTAAGCATGAAATCGCCAAGATAAAGAGACTGATCACAAAGCTGCAGGCAGACATAATGGCTGCTAAAGAGAAGGTAACAACCAGCAAGGAACCACCCAGTTCACACACACCTCACACATTAATTAGAGTACACACCACGGCATCGAACAAGCAGGAAACTCCAGCCACTACCCGTTTAGCCGCGTGTTTTTAGCTCATTCGTCATAAAGTATAATATCCAGTGGTTGTTGTGAGTTAATCAGAAACAGTGACGGTGTGTAGGTTATGTAGGTATATACTACAAGGTGTAGGTATGAAGGTATTCTCTTCTCAGAGTGAATCTGTTTCGTCACTCACTGAACAACATCCCTACAGTGAAGCACGGTGACGGTAGCGTCACTTACCTGCAAAGTTCACATTTGAAACGGCTTCCTAAAGAAAGTCATTTGGCTAGCGGAAGTGAGTGAATGAGTCAGCGATCATATGTGCACCAGTGTTAGCATGAACAATCTTCTCCATTTTCACATCTGGGGGGGTAATCAGATTTTTTGAAATGCTGTTTATTTCTGGTTGAAATACATATGCCGGTTCAGGAAAGCTTATAGTTCCTGAAAATAAATCGAGAGAGGAAGAGAGACAAAGAGAGAGAGAGAGAGAGAGAGAGAGGTTTGTGTAGGCTATTGTTCAATTCATTCATGCATTTATTTATTTGTTTGTTTGTTTGTTTGTTTTGCAGTGTAAGAGCGTGGATGGACGGATTGTGGAGGCGGAGCGACATGGCGAGGAGGCGGTGCTTGATGCTAAGCAACAACTTAAACAACTGGTGGAAGCACTGAAGAAAGCCAAGCAGGACATGACCAGGCAGGTTCGTGAGTACCAGGGGCTGATGAACATCAAACTGGGCCTGGACGTTGAGATCGCCACCTACAAGAAACTTCTGGAAGGGGAAGAGAACCGGTGAGAGAGATCTTATTAAAGCAGGGTGAAAGCTGACAGGATATTGAGGTGTAGCTGCACCGATTTCACTCATAGCCTCGACGTGCTGTATGTCTTTAATTGGACGATATTAAGTGGTTTACAAATAATGTAATCAACTACTCTCTGTGTGTCATCCAACAGAATTGGTCAGGATTCTGTTATACGTGTCCAGACCGTGCCAAACACCAGTAAGTATTATGCATTCGTCGATTTATATTAGGGACTTCACAAATACCATATATGGATGCAGGCATAATCTTCAGCCAATCAGAAGTATGCCTGATTGAATTAGTTTAACACTTGATAATATTTATTGCTCCATCAGTTAATGTGTAGCATTAGAGCTGAATGTTTTCTCAAGTTTGTGTGGCAACCTGGGGAAAACCTTCACATCATATACTCTCTCTCTCTCTCTGTCTCTCTGTGTGTGTGTATATATCTTTTTGGGGGTTTTTTCCGGATGTTTGCCGGACGTCATCCGACAGGTTTCCCCAGACCCACCTCACATTTAATATAAACTCGTGTGTCGTGTCTATTCCAGGTCACACCGAGTCTGTGAAAACCATCATTTGCACCAACGTTCACGTTAAGACGTCCGAGACTCAAGACAACGACGTCATCTCTGCTAAATAATTCAGATTTATCATAAAAAGTGACTTTTCCTCCCCTGACCCTTTGTCTCTTTCATATGATTCGTTTTGATATCTTTGTTTTCTTTTCTCTAAGTACTGAAAAACTTTGATAGATAGTGCTCCCAGAGTGAGCGACGGAGTGAACGGGCAGATGGACGTGTGTGAGTGAACATGTTTGTGAGAGAGAGTTAGTGCACTAAGTGTGTGAGCTGTAATGTATACCTGATCAATAAAGACTCATTATTATCATTATTATGATGTGGGCACCATATCATCACACTCATATGTGGCTCTTCACCAAATTTAGCAGCACATATCTATATATACAGGGCGCATGGTGGTTAGCACGTTCACCTCACACCTCCAGGGTCGGGGGATCGATTCACACCGTGGCCCTGTGTGTGCGGAGTTTGCATGTTCTCCCCGTGCTGCGGGGGTTTCCTCCGGGTACTCCGGTTTCCTCCGCCAGTCCAAAGACATGCATGGTAGGCTGATTGGCGTGTCCAAAGTGTCCGTAGTGTATGAATGTGTGTGTGATTGTGCCCTACGATGGATTTGCACTCTGTCCAGGGTGTACCCCGCCTTGTGCCCGATGCTCCCTGGGATAGGCTCCAGGTTTCCCCGTGACCCTGAAAAGGATAGGCGGTATAGAAGATGGACGGATATCTATATATATATCTGAAATGTTTTTGTATGCCGTAGCGTTACAATTTCTGTCCACTCTTTCCCGTAGACGAGTTCTGCTACCTCGGCAGCACCGTATCCGTAAAAGCGAATATCGATGATGATGTAAAGTGCACACCTGGGCGTGCTAACGCAAGTCTGGCTTTTGGCAGGCCATGTAAACGTCTTCGGGATGATCATGGCATTCGGTTAGGAGAGAAAAAAAAAAGAGACAAAATTGATTTAAACGATCATTAGGGGTACCAATAATTTTAATGGTTATATTTTATAAAGCACAGAAAGACAAGGTAAAGTAGGCAGCATAGGATCGCTAAAAAAAATTATTAAAAAAAGAATAATAAAAAGACATTATAGCCCGCTAATACACTAACTCACTTTGGTAGTTAATAAGTAACTGTTATGTGAATAAATGATGCAATGATGTACAATTCAACGTAACACACGGAAAATACTGTCTTTAGTTTGTAAATCCACTTATTTTTTCACATCATACAAACAGCCCTGACTTGTGTTCATGCCAAAATCAATAAACTTGCCTCTGCTCATGAAACCGCGCGGAGTGCGTTATTGCGGAATTGGCAGTAAATGAGGCGTTATTCGAACGCTTTACTCATTTTATAAGCTCGTTCTGGCTGCGTGAAAGCTCGTGCTGCGTTAATATCGTATCGTTTCGTAGACGTCCATCAGCTCGAAAACGTCCTCGCTGAAGTCATTATACTGCACACTGAAAAGAAGAAGACACAAACGTAATGAGACAGCGCCGAGCTGCAGCCATGTAGCACGGGTTGTGGGTTTGTTTGTTTGCTCTGTGCCTGGTTAAGACGTTTGCTTACTTCAGTTCCAAGACTGGACGTTCTCGAACGAGCCCGACCAATCGGGGAACGGAAATGTCGGTGAGGTTGTTGTTCTTCACGATCAGGCTCGTTAAGGAGCTACAAGCCATGACGGCTTGGCACAGCTCGTCGACACAGGCGTCCGTCAGATCCACCATCTCAAGACTGCCAAGACAAGCACAGCGGAACAACAGTTGGCACTAGTCATGGTGTGAGACACAGAAAAAAACTGCCCATCATTGCTAAAGTGTGTGTGTGTGTGTGTGTGTGTGTATGTGTGTGTACGTGTACATAAGTTTGATTTACTCAAGATGCTGTAGCTGGCAGTGAGGGTGTTTCAGGGCCCTCAAGATGTGTTTGGCTGCAACGTCCCCTACTTTGTTTACTCCGATGGCAAGTTCCTTCAACCTGGAAGCTTCACACACCAACACACTGCCCAGTGCGCTGAACACCGACTCGGTCAGCTCACATGCATTCATACTGAGACACACACACACACACACACACACACACAACCATACACAGATAAAGGATTAACCAAATACTGCAATCAATATATATTAAATGTCCTGCTGGATAGTGAGCTCTCATACACATACGCAAACACGCATGGACAAAAGCATACATGCATATTACACACACATGTGCATACACACACACACTCACACACACACACACACACACGCGGACACCCTGTGCTGCCACCTAGTGGCAACGAAACTTTCACACCCACACGTATACTATAAACGCATCCATACACATATGTACATGAACACACACACACACACACACACACCGTAACTTCTCCAGTGAACACTTGGGGGATTTCAGGGCATGGCAGATGAGGAGCACGTTTGATTCGTCGAGGTCGTTGACGGACAGGTCCAGCTCGGTCAGACAGCAGTGTTCTGATTGAAGTGCGGCTGCTAGGGACGGGCAGCAGGAACCGGTCAGCTCACAATCATATAAACTGCAGAAGAAACACACACACACACACACACACACACACACACATACACACACACACACACACACACACACAAACACACTCTCTCTCTCTCTCTCTAGTGTTCTCATTTCTAGTGAAGCTCATTTGCAGCCCTGTAAAGAGGGTTTTATTCTTGTCTGAGTGCACAGCGACATCTTGTGTTCACAGAGATTATAGCAACTTTAAACTCAAGACAGCAGAGGAATCACAGGGATTGATTGATTGATTGATTGCTAACCAGTATTTATAGATCTTTATCATTTATTAGATTCATTATTTTCACCCCTGCTTTTGTTAAACAGTCTCCTTACCCCACAGCAAGGTTAAAAGGAATATTTCTGCTTTCAGGTTGTCCTGCAACTCTTTTCAGTTGACTGCTGGCTTCTCTCTCTTATTACCTTCCCTGTTTGTGGACGATTACTGAACTTTAAACCAATCTCTGCTATGGCGGTAGCTTTTTTCTATTAGATTGTTGTTTAATAATGTCCTCCCTGAAAACTCTAGCAAGCTCCTTTGACTTTTCTAAAAAAACTTCTTCTTTTTTTTTTTTTAAACACCAGGTGCAATTATTTAAATAAGTATTTAAATAAGATAAGATAAGATAAGATAATATTTTATTAATCCCCAGATGGAGAAATTAGGGATATATATATATATATACCTTGGTGTACATGTATAGCGCGCGTGTGTGTGTATGAGTGTGTATGTGTGTGTGTGCTACCTCAGTGTATTGAGTTTGCAGCGGCCACTTTGTAGCGCTTCTGAGAGATGTTCCAGGGTGTCACCAGCCAGGCTGTTCCTTCTCAGGACCAGATTCCTCAGCTCAGAGAGAGAAGATGTCAGGGCCGATGACAACGCAGCTAAGCACGATCCAGTCAAAGGACAGAGATCCAAACTGTAGAATGCACACACACACACACACACACACACACACAGGGACAGACATCCTGACTTAATGTACGTGACTCAACAAAGAAAAAAAAAACAACAGCAGCAAATTGTAAATAAAAATGACAGCTTATTTGTGTTTGTGAAGGTAAATAAATAAATAAGTAAATAAATGAGAGAGAGAACCCAAGATTCTGCAGCGTGCACGTGGACGTCCCGAGTGCACCGATGAGCCGAAAGAGTCCCTCATCGGTCAGGTTGTTAGCTCCCAGTTCCAACACACACAGCTTAGAACTAGTCAACATCTCAGCGAGTGTCTCACTACAAGCCGGCGTCAGGCAGCAGTCCCACAAGCTACACACACACACACACACACACACACTTACACACTCAGTGACATACATGATAACAAGAGATTCTTTTTCCGTGTGCTCTCGTGAGGATCATACTTGAGTGTGTGCAGGTTGGAGTGTGTGATGGAGGAACACAGGATCTTTACTGTTTCGTCTCCCAGTCTGCAGTGCGTCAGGTTGACTTCGGTGGCTCGTCCGTCCTTCAGCGCCCGAGCGAAATGTCTGATCGCACCCACACTCACTGTACTTTGATGCAAGCTGAAAGGTCAAACGCTTAATAAAGTTATTGAAGGTTTAATGAGAGTACACAAGGGTGTAATCATTTTACCAGCTGTGCAGTCAGGAACTGCTTGCTGGCAGCGCCAATCGCTACGACTCTTTTGACATTTGTAGAAAAAGAGATAATGATAAGGAGTCTTTATCGGTCACATATACATTACAGCACAGCGAAATTATTTTCTTCGCATACCCCAGCATACCAGGAAGTTGGGGTCAGAGCGTAGGGTCAGCCATGATACAGCGCCCCCTGGAGCAGAGAGGGTTAAGAGCATTGCTCAAGGGCCCAACAGTGGCAGCTTGGCTGCACTGGGGTTTGAACCCCCGACCTTCCGATCAGTAACCCAGAGCCTGGGAGTAGACAGGCAGAAACCAGTGTCAAAGATCAGCCCACTGCTTAAAATATCATAATCTTGCTCTATAAATATTAAGTGCAATCTCAGGTTTAACAGTCAGGACTAGGGATGGAGGAAAAACAATCTATTCGTGAGAATGAAATTTAGGGCGCACTTTACTTCTAGCAGTGAGTTGCAGTTACTGATCAGTGGCACAACACTGTCATGGGGAAGGGAAGCAGTAACTGAAAGTGTTGTCATCCATACAAAGGAACGCATTGTATAGTTTCTTATTGGCTCGTTGTTGCACCATTCTAACTGCACAAACTGTCAAACCCTTAATATGACTAAACATACTGACAGCTCACAGCAGGACCTAGACGTTATGTTATTCATCAAGATGCAGAAATTGTTTAATAACTACATCCTGAACTGAAATACAATAGACTCGTGTAGACAAATCTTTCAGCAATTACGGTCGCAATCAAAATGATCCATTGGCTCAACTGTATGCCTGTATGTGTATGTGTAGAGGCAACTGTATGCCTCTACATAGTCTTCAATAATAGGGCTATGGTCAAGACTGCCATTGTCAAGGCTACTAGACTAGAGACTCTTAAGGTAGTCGAGGTCAAGTCAGGATTGGGTTCAAACGAAAGCAAGATGAGTCAAGATCAAGACCAAAAACCATCAAGACCAAGCCTCAGTTTTCTAGAAGAAGGAATTAATTCTTTCAACCTCTGTACAAAAAAAAAAAAAAAAAAAAGGCCACACAAACATTATTTCTGCTCATTAAATTTAGCGAGACCAATAGCCATGCGCGAGACATGTCCAAGTACAACTGCCAATAAGTCCAAATGAATCAAGAAAACATTTCAACACTGGACTTGTCTACCCTCCATTCCCCCCACTGTCTCTCTTCCCCTTACTTACTTGATGGTTTTGGCCAAGCGGAAGACAGTCATGAGCTTCTCCGCCTTCTCCTCTGTCAGTGAGCTCCTGCACAGGTTCAGTAGCTGCAGTTCTCCTAAGCATCGCGCTACAAACGCCAGCGCTGCACAGTCTGCTTCTTGCATGCCACCGTAGCCGATCATCCTCCACTTGCACGACCCCACGCTCTCTCTGACCAGCGTGGGGCTGAACGTGTGGTAGAGGATACGCAAAACATGCCAGTGATTTATGTCGCCCATGCCCGGCAGCACCTCTGCAACCGTACTCATGAGCCAGCGGTGGAACTCGGAGAGACGGCCACTGCTGAAGAGGCCTACGGAGGTTTCCAGAAGCTTCCTCTGCATAGGGTCTGAAAGCCCAGCAAGAAAATAATGGTAGTTGTGTATTTCCATGGGACTTTCTAGGATCCTGCCATCATCGTAGTCAAGGTAAAAGGAGGCCGCCGTTAAGAAGTCTTTGAATGTCGGAGACACGAAGGAGAATGTAGCAGCAGGGGAAGTGGCATCATCAGCGTTGACGTGTAGGAGAGCAGACAGGATCTGGGAGCCCAGGAAGGGTCGAAGGCCACATTTAATGATGTCAGAGTGTGTGCAGGTGACAGATGTGCACTGCTCCGAGAGTTTCCCCAAACCATAAATCAGCTCCTTCGCCGTCTCCACGCTCACCTTATGCTCCTGCAGTAGTGTGTGTGTGATCGTGCAGTAGAGCTCACTCAGTGTCTCCGGGACACAATTTTGATGCTCCAGTCGCTCTTTGCACACACAGGACAGTGTCCAGCAAAATCCAGGACAAGCACAAATCTCCTTGACTCCGACAGCTTGCTCGCAACGAAGGAGAATCTGCTCTCCTTTATCTTTGTTGCCGAAGAAGCGTCGGAAATATGCTTTCCTCTGGGAGCTGGAGAAACCCATGAGGCGAGCAAAACGCACAGATTCCAGCTTGACAGCGTCTCTGGAAGTGAGCAGTAAGGACACACCGGGCAGCAAAGACCCCTCTAGTAAACTGTGCACCAACACAGTGCCCCCTGCTGGCTGATGTGGGTCACACACCAGCTTACCGGATTTTGGGGAATTAGATAGAAGGTCCTGGACGTCGTCCAACACTATAAGTATTGTGTGTGGCATCTTCAAGATTATCTCAAGATGCTCGGCATTGATATGAGTGTGTGTGCTGAGAAGCATGCTCTGCAGACTCTGCTCAGGTCCACGCAGCACGCTCGAACACAATCGCAGGACAAACTTGTAGCGCTGAAGATGGATCCCAGAGGCCCAGTCCCAAATGAGCTGTTCCACTGCCGTGGTCTTGCCCATCCCTGGTCCTCCACACAGGAGCAACTTACCACCCTCAGTGCCTGCTCCAAACTCCTGCGAAATCACACCTTCCAAGTCCAAGGTCTCACACACGCCGTACGTCTTGGCTATGCTGACCGAAAGGGGAATGTAGCATTTGTTTAAAATCACATCTTTGATTGACTGACCACCTAAAAGGGAGCTTTCCTGGGTGGACTTCAGCACACCGTTCCTCATGACCTCCTTGTGCAACGTCTGCACATCTGCAAGAAAACACAAGGGAGTGTTGGTTTGGTATTTCAAGTTACGCACTTGAAATACCAAGTGAGTAACACAAATAGTGCGCAAGTCCTTGAAAACTGTAGACGTGTTGTCGTTCGTGCTGGAGTACGGACCGCCCAAGTAAAAGTCCTAATTCGGCTCGCCAAACGAATTTAGAACCTGTGGCCTAAAGTAAAACTGTCCAAAGTAAAAGCTAGGGGGCAAAACAGGGCAATCACCTCAGAGCCGTAAACACAGCGACTATGCTAATTAATATGCAGTTCTTTGTTAGCAAATAAACACGGCTCTTTCCAAAATAACTAATTTAGCAAAGTGTTTCACAGCAAAGCGTGTGAACACGTCTTCAATTACAACTTTTACTTTTGTTTTTATTTGCAACCTATTCAATTCCCCTCCCCATCAATTCCCCTCCCCATTTCAATATTATGGGCTATTTTTTTGTGGATTCGTGACACAGTATAATCCAAACTCAATCCATTTCAGTTCTAAAACAATACATAAAAATGTAGAAAAGTTTGCGGTAGCTCCGAAGCCTATACACCCTGGATGTCACAGGCAGGCCCTCCAGGATTTCGCTTTTGCGATCTGCAGATTTTCCGCAGATTCCGTCACGGCGTCACGACACGCGTTCAGCCAAAGCCGTCTTCCATTCACGTGCGTCGAACATGAGGACAGCTAAAAGTTCTCGTTTACCAACAAACATCACTGAGAAAGACCGTGCAAAATCGCAATTTCGCGATTTTGCAATTTCAATAAAAGTAGTTTTCCGCAAAAACAAACAAACGAACAAAACTCTGCACGTTATATCGCAAATTTGGAAGGGAAAAAAAAAAAGATTTTGGTCGCTACAATCACAAAAGCACCATGCAGACACACATTCACTCTTAGGGGCAATTTAGTGCATCCAATCCCAATTTGGGAGGTGGGAGGAAACCGGCGAACCCAGAGAAAACCCAAACTAACATGAGGAAAACAGGCAGAGTTCATAATTGAACCCGAGACCCTGGGGCTGGAGGTGATGTACGTTCAATCCATTTTGTGCATTCACGCCTGTGCTAGAGAGAGATATCAAGAAGCAAACAGAAGGAAAGTGGGAGGAAATGAGAAGGAAACTGAGAGAAAGTGAAAGGAATGAGGGGGAAAAGTCTTACCAGAGAGACAATCCAGACTCGCCTCCATAATCTCATGGATTTCTGCTTCCTGTTTATTTATTTATTGATTTATTGATTGATTATTATTATTTTTATGTTCCTCAGAAGCTCTTCTGCAGTGAATTTGACAGACCTCAGCGTTTCTGGCGGGACCAGGAAGTAAACCTGATGGGCTGTGCCTTTATGCTGACACTGTACTTTCACCATAACACCATTAGACGTTGCACGTGGCGCTCGCGCATGATGGGCGTGTCTCTGTTGATACTGGACATCCGCTGCATGGTCGAGCTGCTCTTTACGGGTTCTCATGAAATAAACGTACAGAATGATTTTTAAAAAGCCTATATCCTCAATCTGGAGCGGCTAGAGAACCGACTAGAATGTATTTTAAAAAGTCTTTCATGTAAAACCTAATATTTCAGGATCTCTGGCGTTGTATTGCAATGCCGTCACTAAGGGACCGTCTAAAAAGTGCTTGACGTGGACAACTATGTCAAATTCCACTTATGAAAGAGTTTACCTTGCAGGATATCTGGATGAAGTATGGATACAGTACACTGGATGTATGATTTACTACAGGTGCAATGTTACATCAAAGTCATACAATGGGAGTTGAGTAATAAAATCAATCAATTAATTAATTAATCAAGAGTTTAACATCCTGAAGGTTGTAGTAGTTAACTAGTGGGATGTATGACATACTACAAATCTTAGAGTATCACTATAGTAATAATTAATATTTTCCATATATATCAATTTCTGGATTCATTATTGTAGTTTTGCTCTTTTTTCTGGAAGTGTATGATGGAAGAGCATTTCTTCTTCTTTTTTTTCTTCTCCTCCTCCTGCCAAAGTACTTAACGTCCTCCGAAGATAGGGTGCTTGGAGGCAGGTTAGTTATGGACGGGTGGACAGAAGCATAACCCTGACGTCATGCGATCAAAATCAGACTCATTAAACTGAACACACCCCTCATTAGACCGTAATCTGGCCTTAAATGTTTACAGGTGCAAGGAATTTATAAAATCATTGGGGTTTTTTTCCCCTTCCTTCTTCTTTTTCCTCCCCCCCTGCTTTGTGGAGGATGTCTGACATTTTGTTGGTAATTTACTGCTATGGTGTGCTTGTGTAACAGTGTAGTATTTGTTTCTGGATATAGTTGGTGTATAAACTTCCACATGCTTTTAACAGCAAGGGAAATGGGTGTAAGTCACATTTGTGGTGTCTTAATTTTAGTTCAATGGATGAGTATTTGGCATGGCGTTTACAGGCATCTGTAGTTGACTCGGGCCTATTTGGAAATACATTTGCTAGAAATAGATGCTACAAAAGTTTGCCGACAAAGTGTTGGCGGAAAATGATTAGACAAATCTTGTGCAAAATGTGCTGTATAATGATATTTTAAAGTTTTAGTGCTTTATGGTGAAGGATGAAGTCAGATTTTGAACCCAGGAGAACATTGTCTGCATTGGTTATTTAATAAGTTTTGCTGTTACTTGATTTCCTTTTCTTGTCATTGAAGTGGTGCTCTTGTTGATTGGTCATTTGACCTTTTTTTTCAGTATGTGTTCACCTGTGGAATGGGTGGGGTTTTTAAAAAAAATGTTTTTTAAGTGTACAGTTTACCAGTTTCCTCACTCAATGCCTGTGGCTCATGAAATTGCTCCAACTGACAAGTTGGTTAAGATAGCCTCAGAAAGGGAAACTGGTAAGCTAGGTGGAATTGTTCTTAACCACAAATTTGTTAGTATAGTGTAGTCTTGACAGCCAATTACCATTTTTGTTTTCTCTTTTCTCCAGGTGAAAGAGGATGCATGGCCTACTAAAGCTTCAAAAGACCTTGGTATAACTTGGGTTCACAACCCTGCCTGATTCCCCTGTCCTGCCCAATATTAGCAGTTTTCCCTAAACCGACACCCTTAGCTCCAAGGCTTCTAATTGGCTCGTTAACTAAATCGGGTGTTGGGAGTTTCAGAGAAGACATGAGTGTGCAGGATTGGGGGTACTCCAGGACCAAGGATGGGAACTTTTGGGTTTGGTATCTAGTTGTCCCTAGAGTGCTGTTGAGAATCTGGTGTATTTGAGCATGGAGGACATATAGTGCTGAGGTTTCTACCGTGAGAACCGGGGACTTCTATACTTCTGGATTTGCTGGAAATGAGTTGGGCCTGCAAGGGAGAAGTTTTGTCTGTGTTCAATTTGAAATAAAGCTGTTGTCTGTCTCTCTTATTGTTTGTACACAAACATTTACATCTTATTCGTTTAGCAGGCCCTTTTAACATTAGTGTGAAGCATGAGAACATTAACACTGGTTATTTAATATGCATACTTGAATTATTAGACTCAATAACACACCAGGGAGTCTCTTGTATATGTGTCTTTATCTATCTCTCCCACACACTCGAATAAGTTTTGAAAAACACCCTTCGTCAAAATGGGACTTCCCCTCAGACAATACACGCCCCCTTTACTTCTTCACAAATAGGAAAGAGCCCACTACGTGTCGAAAGTGCACATGCGAGTTTTTCATTTTATTTATTTATTTATTTTTTAAATAAAGAAACTTATTTGCACACCCCAACGCGTTCAGATACTTCTATCAGAATCAATTAACTTCCATCGAAGCAGGCAAACGGCTCGGAGTACTATGTGACATTAAAAACACAATCCCTGGGGCCTTTCAAGCACGCCTTCCAAATCCCAATCGACTCCCTTTATAAGGGCCCTACATAGGGTGCACAGCAATAGAATGAACGGCAGCTCTCGCGCACTGCTTCTCAGACAGGCGCTTATATTCGCATCCGCCCGATTCAACATGGCGGCGCACTAGGAAGCTTTGCTGTAAGAAAGAGAAAAAGAAAGCTCGGAAACGCGCCGAGGGGGTCAAAAAAAGAGCCGCAAAACACCAACGAACTCTGAACCAAAGCGAAATATTATAGTGTTGAATAAAACCTCTTTGAATGAGCGTGGTTATGAAAAGGTCTCAGCGTGACCATGCTGAGGTCCACCGGGTTCTTCCGTGGGCTTGACTGCCCGTTTTACACCGGAGGTGGTGACGGGGAAAGTGGCTGTAACAGACCGTACTGCCACTTCAGACACAGCAACAGCAGACACAGAGCATCCTCTGGAGTGTATGAGATCGGAAAAGCCAAAGACGGTCCACCCGACTCGAACAGTGAGCTATGTTTGGCTTGTTTTCCTCCATATTTAATGCTCTGAGTCTCAGCTGATGTGTGTGTGTGTGTGAGAGAGAGAGAGAGAGAGAGAGTGTGTGTGTGTGTGTGTGAGAGAGAGAGGTCAGTTCATGATTCATCCTGTTTTAGTAGTCTAAATACTCCAGCCATCCAGTTCTATCAATTCTACTTCCTTTGTTTATTGTATACGTATATGTGGAGATGGATATATGTGCATGAAACAAACCCAGGAGTCTGTAACTGACCCATATTCCAGCATCTTCATCTTCAATGTAGGTTAATAATTCCTTCCCACTCAGCTTGCTTCAAGCCTTAGTTTCTGTCCGTCTCATCAGAGCCAATGTTCATCTCTGAAGCCGAGTCCAGTCCAGTTTATCCCCACTCAAACTGAGACTCACTGCTTTACATCATGGCTGCTCGAGTACTCTGACAATACAGCTTTATTTCCAGCACGTATCCGACTCATTTCCTCAGCTGAAATCCTCCGAGGCTTGGATTGAAGTGGAACTCGAGTCATGGGTTCAACATATGTCTTGGTGTACGTCATTTCACTTGGACTTGAGCTTATGAGGCTCTTAGATTAACTTAGACTCGAGTGGTGTGATGTGTTACGTGCACTATTCTACTGCAAGCTTATGCAGTTCATGAAAAACATCCGAAGTATTCCTAGTAAATTTACTCTCGCGTCTCGGTGTCGAAAACTTCGCTCCTTGTTTCAGGACTTGATTTGAACTTATTTATTTTTTCCCCCACCACCGTGTTTGTTAAACCGGCTCCTTAACCAATAAGAATGAAGTCGTTTCAAGTTTAAATAAAGTTGTTATTTGAGGTTGGGGCAGATACAAGACAAGACGGCGTTTTTCTGAACTTCATCTGTCCGGTTTCGGTGAATCCGTGCTCGATGTAAGCTCCGATTGATATTCTTGGTTGATGGGACTGAAACCTGATGTGCCCTTCAGCTTTTGTAGCCCATTTGCCCTCAAGATTTGATGTGTAGTGCGTTGTGAGATGCTTTTCTGCGCACCACGGTTGTACAGAGTGGTTATTTGATTTACCGTAGACTCCCTGTCAGCTGAAAAGCACTCTGGTCGTTGTCTTTTATCCTGGCCATAATTTAGGGCTTTAAGAGTTAATTTATAATTTCTCCAATTTTCTAATCGCTTCAGTTTAGTCTGTGCAGGATTTCGCGGAGTGTTCGTGTGATTGTCGCGGTCAAAAACGCTCGATTTTCCGTAACGGCGGCGTTCTGTTCTTCAAAATTTGCGATACCGCTTGCACGTTTTATTTTCCGTAAAACTACTCGAATTGCCGAAAGCGCACCTGCAAGAAATAGTTTTGCGCGCTCCTTCGCGGTGATGTTTGTTGGTAAACGAGACCTTCTTAGCCGTACTCGTGTGCGACGCACGTGAATCGAAGAGGGCTTTCACCGAACGTGCGTTCTGATGATGTCACATGACGTGTCATGGCCCAAATCCGTGGAAAATCTGCGGTAATTGTTGTTGTTTTTTATTTAATTGAAAGCTCCTCCGGGTATTACGCCGTTTTTTTGTGATTTTGTGTTACTTTCTGTGATTGCGAAATCCTGGAGAGACTGTAAATTGCGTGCACAAACACACTGTATCTGATTTGTATATTGTATTTTGACTCTTCTTTGCAGACCAAGGCTATGACCCGTTTAACCCCGAGGTGGTCCGGCCCGTTGAGAAATACAATGCAGAGCCCCCAGCAAGCCCAGTTATGGATCCAGGAGCCACGGAGCTGGAACTGGTCAACCGGGCCATCGAGGCCGTCCAGAGCGAAATGGAGAAGGAGAAGAAGAGGCTGTCTCGGATCGGCGAGCAGGGATACGATCCTGCAAACAGCTCTATCAAGGCGGGTTACAGCAGACAGGCGGTCGCTGCCGTGTCGTCCCATAGTGCTTACGATCCGGGGAGTTATCAGATGAGCCAGTCGTCTGAGTACAACCCGACTCCTCGCTCCAGCAAATACACGCTGGACTCGGAGAACAACAACAGCAGCAGCTACGCAAACTCAATGGAGTACGTCCCTACAGCTGTCTCCAGAGTAGCAGCGAAAAAAGCAGCACCTGCTCCAGTGTCCCGTATCCCCACTACCTGCTCGTCTTCCTCAAAGAATAAGTACACGCTGGACAATCTGAGGCCGCCGACGGACATGGAGTATGATCCGATGTCAAACTTTTCCGCTAAACCGGGCGCCAAGGGCGTGAAGGCTGTAGGGATGGAGGGAGACGGGAGGAAAAGAGTTCACCCCAGATGGCAGAAGCAAAGCACGGATGAGGAATACGTCCCCGTGGCGAAGAAGCCGAGACGGCTTCCGGTCAAAGAACCCCAGAAGTACATGGCCGACTATGAGTCTGACGAAGAAAGTTCTGGAAACGAGTATCGGCCCACGCCGAAGAGCCGCCTGCAGAGGAGGATGAGCAGCGCCGACTCGGCGGACAACGAAAAAAGGAAATCTAGAGAAACGGGAGCCTGTAGACAGCCACCAGCTCAGGAATTCACGATCGACGGTGACGAAGACGAAGAATCCGACAGCTTCGAGCCGCTCGATTCCGAGCAGCCGGATGACGAGCCACCGGATAAAAAGTGGACCAAGAACAGCATCCAGGCGAAGAAAGTCCCGAGCGAAAAAACAGTGAGGAAAGAGCTGACCGAGTCCGTCAAGAAGAGCAGCAGCCATAAAGAGAAGAAAGGAAGCAGCGGCACGGAGAAGACCTCGAAGAAGCCGAGTCAGGAGAGCGTGAAGAAGGAGAAGAGCCATGGCAAGGTTGTAGAAGAGAAAGGCATGACCAAAGACTCGGAAAAAGGAGGAAAAGGATTGAAATTGAAGGACGCGAAAAGCAAGAAGCCCGACAAGAAGAAAGGAGAGCAGAGCCATGGAGATAAAGAGCGAAATATTGGCGAGGCCAAGAAGCCCAAAGTGGACAAGGTGCACCAAAGCGTCAAAGAATCCAGCAAGTACAAGGAACAGAAGAACGGGAGAATAGAAAGCGGTGGACGAGAGAAGGACAAAAAGAAAAGCAGCAGCAGCAGCAGTACCACCACCACCAGCACCAGCACCGCCAGCAGCAGCAAAGACAAACACAAGAAGAGCAGCTCGTCTCTGGGGAAGAAGGACGCCAAAGCGGCGAAGGTCAAGCCGCGCTCGCTGAGTCACGCCGACCTGTTCGGAGACGAGAGCCCAGAGGAGGAGGACGAGGAGGACGAGGAGGACGAACGGGTAGTCAGGAAGTCCGCTTCGGCGTTCAAACGAAGGAGCCTGGTTAACAAGAGGAAAGCGTCCGATGCCACGGAGACGTCGTCAGGCGAGGATATCGGGCCTGGGGACGAAGACGAACACGGACACGGCGATGACGGCGATGCCGCGGACTTTCCTATGCTTCAGGAGGACGTCGACTACGACTCGGATCCTATGGAGGAGTGTCTGAGGATCTTTAACGAGTCCGGATATGTGAAAACGGAAGACAAAGGCAGGCAAGCTAAACAGGTATTGCAGTCGCCGGGTTCGGAGTTACACGCCCGCGTTAATGAGCTAGCTAACGTGTTGATTCACGCGGGGCGGTTCTTGGGTTCGTTACGTAGAGTTCAATGGAAGTCAAAGTGAATATATGAAGGGGGAATTTTGACGGTTTTGTGCGTGTGTGTGTGTGTGTGTGTGTGTGTGTGTGTGTGTGTGTTTTTCAGCCTCCTAAAGAGAAGGAGGAAGATCCAGACGCACAGAGCACTTTAACCACACTTTTCCCTGGCCAGAAAAAGAGAGTTTCACATTTCAAAGCCAAAGGAAGTGTGAGTGTCGAGCCGTTTACTCTGCAAATCAGAAAATATTCTTACATTAAAGGAATGCTCCAGATTTTTAATTTTTTTTTTGTACGTAAAATTACTACCAAGTAGAATTTTGAAACATTTCCTTGTACTGACTAAAGAATAGCCGGTTTATTCCAAACTGTAAATAAATAATAGTGATAGTAATATATAACGGAAGTGTAAAGGGCAGTTGTTGGATTTCGCCTAAATGCTCCTGTTAGGCCTTTGACCTTCTCTACTCCAGGGCCAACACATCACAACTGACCCCGAGCGCTCGGACCCCGACTTCCTAACGAGCTAGGATCTGCAACGTACCGATTTCGATTTCAACGTGCCGTACTTGTACACGTGGCGTTAAAAGCTATCTTCGTACGTTCGTAAAAATGACCGCAAAACAATTCGATCAAACGCTTTTATTCGTCAAAAGGTGTCGATTCGTTTTCTCGAACAGCGGTTCTGACTGTGGTTTCAGCTCACAGGTTTATATTCAGTCGCGCCGTTTAATACGCTGTTGTTTGTATAGTAACGACTTGTGATCTGAACAAGCGGTTCGAGTTTTCCGTAAGGAGATGTTTATTTCACACTTATCATGGAAGGAGTCTCCAGTGTCGGGGCTTTTCTACCGACGGATAATGGAGTATCCAGTTGCTCGGTAACGTAGCAATGTGTGTCTTGCGCTGTATTAACAGCTAGAAAGAGGAAACGAAGAGAAGCCGGTGAAGGAACGACTGTTTATAGCTGCTGTAACGTGAGCGAGAGGAGGAATCGACCAACTTCGCGACAAAACAAAACCTTACTTTCGATCACGTATTCATTCTTTCAGAGAGGGAAGAATCCCCGCCCCCTCATAACAGGTTTATTTCATTTTGCATTATACATCCACGTGTCTTCATCCACGTTTTCTTTATTTTGACTTTGACAGCTGCCCTTAGACGTCCGTTATACTATGCGAGTGGATGGGGATCAGGTTGAAATAAATGTTGGATTATTCCTTTAACCTATATTCGTATTCTTTATTTATTCCTTGCTTGCCGATTTAACGCCGGTCAGACGGAGCCGTCGCTGAACGTCCTGCCCAAGCCTCAGCGCAGACTGACCGCCCAGGAGGTGTGTTACCAGCGCATGCAGATCGCTCAGCAGCAGGCCGCGGAGCTCGCCGCATCCGCCGCCAAGAACGCATCTCCTGCATCACGTCCCCTCTCCAGCGCCGCAGCGTCAGGCGAGAAACGCAGGGTGATGCACCGCCCGAACCCCGCCCTCGTCGCCGCAAAAAAACCCGGTAGGAGAATTCTCATGCAAGTACAATTACATACGCACCTTCTATTATGTAAAGAGTAAAATATCATGTTCTGGGGAACTACTGAAGGATAAGCGAGACTTTTCGTGGAATAAAATGAATTACTAAATTATTAAAAAGATGTCATCGAGTGTGTTGTAATGTAATGTAATGTAATGTAATGTAATGTAATAATGGCCTGCGCTCTATTTGTGTGTGTGTTGTGTTGTGTGGTTTTGTCAGAGTCGCAGCAGGCTAGCCGTGGTGTTTTATCACCCAGCAGAGCTGTACCAGATCATTCGGCGGTCAGAGCGCACACGTCAGCCACCATGTTGCCCAAAACCGTGTCCACTTCGGCGCAAAAGAGAGTGGCACACACTCCTACACTCAAGGTGTCAACCGCACAACACTGCCACTGTGTCACACCAAACGTCTGATAAAGGCAATTTTGTTCTTCTCCATTTCATTTCTCAAACGATTCGTCAGTAACGCCGTGAAAGCGCGTTCTTATTGGCCCGAAGGCTTCTGCGACGAGAACGCGGTCGCTAGGACGCGAGATCTAACACTGCGTGATGATAAGTGGCGGTTATTATATAGCATCAGCGCGTCGTCGTTCCCGTCATTCGAGTGTAAAACGTCAACTCGGATAATGGGGACGAATTTCATGTTTGTCTGTTTATTAATTAGCATTTTTGTTTTTATAAATTGAGACGCTGTTGTCCAAAGCGACTTACAAATGAGGAAATACAAGCAGAGCGATATATCAAGCGGAGAACAATACAAGTAGTGCTACCGTACAAGATTTATAATCGAGTTCTAGAGAAGCAAAGTGCACAGAGTAGAGGCGTAAGAGCCAGAGTAAGTTTTTATTTATTTATTTATTTTTAAATAATGTGGGGTTGGCGTTTTAGGGGTTAGTCACGTGCTCACGGAAGAGCTGGGTCTTTAATCTACCAATGAGTAGCCCAATGTCTTAACCACTTTGTCCGTATTATTCCGGTTTCAATTTGACCTTTTAAACCTATTAGGAAGAACAACGTGTTTTAGTAGCTGTCGTATGATCGGGAAAACCGAAAATCGGCCCAGACAAAAAAAGCAAAGAGAAAAGCATTTGATTGTGATGTACTTCTGTAACACACTATCTCCGTGTGCTTTTCCTCTCTCTCTGCACGTAGAGCTCTTCTATGAAGCGGCCAATCATCCCCACCGAGTTCGGAGCGAAAGTGCCCACGAACGTACGCCAGCGCTACCTCAGCGTCTTCATCGACGAATGTCTTAAGTTTTGCCCGTCGGAGGAGGCCTCTTTCCAGATGGCGAGTATTATTTACTAGACCCATGTGAACGCCACGTAGGCAAATGGCTCGGAGGACACGGCACGTTCTCGGGAACGCGTCCAGCTGTGTTTTAATCTAGTAACTTTTAAGAGAAGGAACCTGCACGGAAGGAACCTGTTTTTTTTGTTTGTTTTTTTTTAACTTGAGTATATGCTGTAGATAGTGTTCAGTGTGTACGTGTATGTTCTTCCAGGCCCTGGATGAGGAGAAGCTGGTGTATGAACGGAGCAGCAGTAAAAACATCTACCTGAACGTCGCAGTGAACGCGCTGAAGAAACTGCGCAGTAAGAGCGCGACGCCCTCCGCTCCATCACCCCCTGCTGCCTCCCTGTCCACCGGTACGGCTCGTCTTCTCTTCTCAACGCCTGGCTTTAAGTCAGACGAGTGATTTTTTTTAGATTAGCGTAATGGCTGTACAGAAGGTAATGTCTTTACAACCCGGTTTACCGCAAACCGTCGCTGTTCTCCGTCAGGGAAGTCCGCTGTGCCTGTAAGGAGGAAATCTCAGTCCCACGAGGGGGTTCTGGGCGGCCGTCTGGCAGCCACGACCAGCTACACCATCAACCGCACGGGCAAACAGCAGGACGTACAGCTCAAAGGTTTACTTTCACTCTAGCCAGAGTATCTACAGTTTTTATTTACTGTACAGGACAGACGCAGAGAAGGAAGGCCCAACCTAACGTCAAGAAACCTTTTCCAATGATTAAGAACGAGCGTAAATTTAAAAATGCCAGAAAATTGTACACAGTACGGATGTCACTGAATAGGAATACTGTCTGGGAGTAAACAGCTGGAGAAACAGCTGGAGGTTAATTGGTAACATATACTTCCATCCAAATTCCATCCCATCTGTAATCCTGAGAGACTCTGCCTCTCTAAGATACTCCTTTTATTCCCAATCATATTACTGACCTGCTGCCAATCACCCTAATTAGTTGAAAAATGTTCCTCCAGCTCTTTCTTTTTAGTAACACTTACTTTTCCAGCCTTTTGTTTCCCCCGTCCCAACTTTTTTGAGGCGTGTTGCGGCAATCTAATTCAGAATTACCTTATTTTTTTTCTTAAAGTGGTACGTTTACTCAGTTTAAACGTTTGATATGTTGTCTATGTTCTATTGTGAATAACATACAGGTTTATGAGATTTGCGCATGATTGCAGTCTGTTTTTATTTTACATTTTACACAGCGTCCCGACTTTTTTGGAATTGGGGTTGTAGATGAATGTTACAAATTGCATCTTTAAGTGGTGAAGAGCAACGATTAATTTGTGGTATGGATACATTTAGAGTCATTGCTTCATTTTGTGTGTGTGTGCGCGCGTGTGTGCGCGCGTGTGTGTGCGCATGTGTGTGTGTGTGTGTGTGTGTGTGTGTGTGTGTGTGTGTGTGCGTGCGTGTGTGTGCGCTCTGCAGGTGCAGTTCTCTACTGGAAACTGAAAGCGTACGTTTTGAGTGAGGAACAGCTGCAGGAACACGGTTACCCGAGACCTCATCCTGAGCACCTGGGCCACGCCGTCATCTATAACGCTCCAGAGAAGAAAAACCAAGACCGTATGAACTTTTACTGCTTTCATCATCACCTCGTTCTTTCATTCTTTCCTCTCTGGACGGATGGACAGAGAGTGACCTGATAAAACCATTTATTAATCCAGCACATTTTCTTTCTCTCTCTGTCCAATGATTTTTCTCATTGACCAGTTCCTTTCTCACTCTGTCCACTTCCCTTCCTCACTCTGTCCACGTCCCTTCCTCACTCTGTCCGCTTCCCTTCCTCACTCTGTCCGCTTCCCTTCCTCACTCTGTCCGCTTCCCTTCCTCACTCTGTCCGCTTCCCTTCCTCACTCTGTCCGCTTCCCTTTCTCACTCTGTCCACGTCCCTTTCTCACTCTGTCCGCTTCCCTTCCTCACTCTGTCCGCTTCCCTTTCTCACTCTGTCCACGTCCCTTTCTCACTCTGTCCACGTCCCTTTCTCACTCTGTCCACGTCCCTTCCTCGCTCTGTCCACGTCCCTTTCTCGCTCTGTCCACGTCCCTTCCTCGCTCTGTCCACGTCCCTTCCTCGCTCTGTCCACGTCCCTTCCTCGCTCTGTCCACGTCCCTTTCTCACTCTGTCCACGTCCCTTTCTCACTCTGTCCACGTCCCTTCCTCACTCTGTCCGCTTCCCTTCCTCACTCTGTCCGCTTCCCTTCCTCATTCTGTCCGCTTCCCTTCCTCACTCTGTCCGCTTCCCTTCCTCACTCTGTCCGCTTCCCTTTCTCACTCTGTCCACGTCCCTTCCTCACTCTGTCCGCTTCCCTTCCTCACTCTGTCCGCTTCCCTTCCTCACTCTGTCCGCTTCCCTTCCTCACTCTGTCCGCTTCCCTTCCTCACTCTGTCCGCTTCCCTTTCTCACTCTGTCCACGTCCCTTTCTCACTCTGTCCACTTCCCTTCCTCACTCTGTCCACGTCCCTTCCTCACTCTGTCCACGTCCCTTTCTCACTCTGTCCACATCCCTTCCTCACTCTGTCCACGTCCCTTTCTCACTCTGTCCACGTCCCTTTCTCACTCTGTCCACTTCCTTTTCTCATTGCAAACTTCCTTTCTCACTCTGCCCACTTCCTTTCTTACTGTCCACTTCCTTTTCTCATTGTCCACTTCCTTTTCTTACTGTCCACTTCCTTTTCTCATTGTCCACTTCCTTTTCTCATTGTAAACTTCCTTTCTCACTGTGTCCACTTCCTTTCTTACTGTCCACTTCCTTTTCTCACTGTAAACTTCCTTTCTCACTCTGTCCATTTCCTTTTCTTACTGTCCACTTCCTTTCTCTCACTGTCCACTTCCTTTTCTTCTGTCCACTTCCTTTTCTCATTGTTCACTTCCTTTCTCTCACTGTCCACTTCCTTTTTCCTACTGATCACTTCCTGTATCACTCTGTCCACTTCCTTTTCTCACTGGCCGCTTCCTTACTCACTGTCCATTTTCTTTCTCACTCAGCAGTTATTCCACCACTAGATGGTGATGTTGTCTTTCCTTTCAGCTCTCAGCGTTACAGGACTGAAATACGTTTCTCTGCTCCATTGCTCAATCCCAAATTGTAGCATTTTCAAATGCAGTTTCAAAACCCCATTTCCACCAACACCGTATTAGGCTTATGAGACTCTTTAATTCTGTGTTATGTTATTGCTGTGTGCCTTTCATCAGCCTTCGCTAAAGTGTGCTGCCGCTGTGGAGCCGAGTACAAAGTCAACGCCAGCGGCAGCTGCGTCCGCAAAGAGGAGTGTAACCACCACTGGGGCAGATTACGCAGATACAAAGGTAAGGAAATGTTTCTCTGTAAAATGGGGAATGGGCAAAATAAGGGTGGTTTTTGCTCACTTTATTTAATCGTAACATTGTCCATTTTTGGTGTGTGTGTTTGTTTTCCACAGTGTCTGGAGGCTGGGAGACGCAGTACAACTGCTGTTCGGGTGCTGTTGGCTCTCCTGGATGTCAGGTGGCTAAAGTAAGTCTTCTGACCCTGCACTTTTGGTCTCACCCCCCACATGTTCTTCATCTGACTGAGGTCTTAAGCAACACTGCCACCTGTGTCTGTCTGTCTGTCTGTCTTTGCCATGTCTCATTAATCTCTGAAACATTAGTGCTCTGAGTACGCCTAGTTGTTGATCAGTCAGGCGTTTACATTTGAAAAAAATTTTAAAAATAGTTTGTGAAAATAGGTACGTCCTATTTTAGAAACACCTATTTACAGGGTTCATACAAGGTGCTTGGAGTGCATGAATTTGTTTTTAAGTACTGGAAAACCTTGAAAATAACCATTTTGTATCTAGTGGTGCTTAAAAAGTGCCCGGATTATAAAAAGCCGATAAATACGTAATTGCTAAATAACTTTAAACTGTTTCTTTTTTTTTTTTCTTTCTTCGATAGAACACGAATGCAGTCCTTTCACTCAAAGTATGACTCCCCGCTTTGACTTGGTTTTGTTTCACACTGCGCTTAATTAAAACCAACCGGAAAGCAGAATGCAAAGAAAATATCATCGTTAACACGCTTTCATTCGTTGCTCAGAAATATATGGCGATGGCAAATATAAACAACCATTTGCCAAGAGTGCATTCGTTCATCGGTTCAGTAGCCATTCTTTGCGGAGCGGCTGAGAAGGATCCTCTGTCATTATATGGTACGAGAGCGGCCTCTAGAGGAGAAATGAAAACTATCGCTGACAAATTTTGTTGTGTTATTTGAAGTGGTTTTTATTTATTTATTTATTTATTTTGGTTGTGTCTATTTTTATCTGTTACTTTTTGGTTCAGTTTGGATGTATATCGTTTATTTACTTTAATATTTATTTCATTTACAAAAAAAGTACAGGACATTTTTCATGGTACAGTCAGCACTGCTCATTTTTGTAATGAAGTTCAGCAGTATTTTACTTCGAGTGTTATGTTTTCATTCAGTTTCGATCAGTTGATTAATCGGTTATCGGCCGGTACAGCCCAGTTTATCTGTCGGTATCGGTAAAATCCAATATCGGTCGACTTCTCGTAGGTTGTTTTAGCAAATTTGTTACTCGTATTCATGTTTAAGTCTTTTTAGTTTTCGCTTGGCTACATCGCAGCTTGAATTGACTGTCATTCTCGTCGTTAGCAACACGTGCAGGACAACCGCAAAGAGTCTTTAGACGGCTACGTAAAGACGTTCAGCAAACCCTCATCGTCTGATGGAAACGCAGGAGTGTACGCTCTGGACTGTGAGATGGTGAGAATGCAGTCACACACACACACATACACTTAAATACATCAACACACAGCCGTGTACCGAATACTTACAGATATGAGGCATCTTGTGGACTAGAAGATTATGAGCCAGCTTATACCACACGCACGCACACACACACGCACACACACATTCATATGTGGTTAAAAGCTGTCCCCCACCCCCTTAGTGCTACACAAAGCAGGGTTTGGAGCTGACCAGGGTGACCGTCATCAACTCTGACCTGAAAGTGGTTTACGACACGTTTGTGAAGCCAGAGAGCAAAGTGGTGGACTACAACACACGGTAAGAGTGTTCAAATATTAATAAAAAATCAAACATCTGCAAAGAAGAAAATGACATTAGGCAACGATTTATTTTTTGATGATTTTATTCTTAATTTGTATTTATATATCCAATATTTCTCGTCCCTGATATTTAGCCATCCGCGTCATAAAAATACACCGTGTGCAAAATCGTCTTCACGCGAGAATCGTTTTTTAAAAACACGCCAAATCCCATAACTCCCTATTCCCTATGTACGTATGCGTGCTCTCTACATAGAGCTGAAAACGGAAGATGTTGCGTACACAGTGCGCTAAATGCCTAATGAAACACCTCGTCGGACTGAGGCAGAGAATAAAAGGGTGATTCAAATAACGTGGGAAAATCGTGACATTCCTGTCATGACTGGTGCTTCTTAAATAAAAAAATTGCATCGTTTGAAGTAAAAATGTTTATTAAAACCGCTGTTTTTGCATCACGTGACACATGGGGGAGGGGGGTGTAGGCGTTACCCATTTCAATAAGTTGTTTGGCAACTCATTTGTAAGTGAACGGTAGAACAGTGAAGGTCTTTCTGAATGTGTGTGTGTGTGTGTGTGCAGAGTTTCTTGCGGTTTACCAAGGTGTGTGTGTGTGTGTGTGTGTTCAGGTTCTCTGGTGTGACGGAGGAGGATCTTGAGAGCGCCACGATGAGGCTAAGAGACGTGCAGGCCGTCTTACTGAACATGTTCAGTGCAGAGTCCATCCTGATTGGCCACAGCCTGGAGAGCGATCTCTTTGCCCTTAAGGTAACACACACACACACACACACACCGGCATCTTTACGTTTACCGTATTGTCTCGTACTGTGTGTGGGTGTGTGTGTGCGTGTGTAAACCCCATACCTGTGCTTTCTCAGCTTCTGCACAGCACCGTCGTCGACACGGCTGTGGTCTTCCCTCATCGCCTCGGCCTGCCGTACAAACGCGCCCTGCGCAACGTCATGGCCGATCACCTCAAACGCATCATCCAGGACAACGGTGAGCACGACACGATTTTCTCTCCCTGCCACTCAAACGGTGCTGGTGTCGGGGGCGGGGCTTAATGTGCTGCACCGCCGCAGGTCCTTCGTCGGAGACCGGGTCGTTCTGTTCGCGTTTTTAAAAATCACCATGGTTTCGCGGCAGTACAGCAGACACGGAGCGGACGGAAAAAGGGAAATGCGGTGAAAAAAAGCCCCGCGTTCCGAGTTGACGTCCAGTGAATGCTCGTTCACTTCTCACGACGCAGTTTAAACACCCACCACCTCCTTACTATTCAACAACTCCTACTTATTACCTTTCACTGGGGTGCGCAAACGACCCTTGCTGCAGAACCAAAAGTCATGGCGTCGGACCTGATCTGATCCAGCTCCTCCTACCAGGGCGGAGTCAAACCATATGTCCAGAAGGGTGTAGATGAATAGCTTTGTGTGTTTCAGGCTGGATTGTTGTTCTGTGTTGTACAGCGTCTTGTGGGTAAGGGGTTAGGGGTTAGGCTCGGACGAGGAGTTGGATCAGGGCCAGCTCCACCCTCTGGACTTTTGGTTCTGCAGCAAGGACGATCTCATCTCGCTCAATAAAGGAGCTGCCCAGAACTGCCCGCCTCAGCTCAACAATCACTCTCTATGCCAGGGGTATTTAGGTAAAAATGGCAAAACGTCCGGTTACCTTAAATTCCTTTTAAATGTTTAACCGTTAACGAATCATTTATGGCTGTGAACTATTCGAACTGGTTGTTTTCAGCACTTCATGAGAAAAGACAGAATAAACATATACCCTGTCCTGTTTTCTCTTCTTTTTTTTGTTTTTTTTTATATTTTATCGATTTGGTACGCTAATCAGACCAGAGAGTGCAAATACAACCGGAAAATCTACGAAAGTCTGCGAAAACTCCCCATTAATACAAATAACTTTAGACCCCATGTGGAGGAAATAAAATTGTTCTGTTCTTTCCCAGCCTGGAACCCAGTCAGTGTTTACGTCTCACTTTCTAAATTATTATTATTATTATTTTTTTTTTTTTAAACACGATTATCTCATCGTTCTCTCTGTAGTGGAGGGCCACGACTCCAGCGAAGACGCCGCCGCCTGCATGGAGCTCATGATATGGAAGATCAAAGAGGACGCCAAAGTCAAGAGATGACCTCTGACCTCACGGACGTCCCTGTTTTCCCATCACACCCAGCACTGAGCACGCAGAGCGAGAGTGAGAGAGGGAGAGAAAGCAAAGTGAAGCTGTGTTGAGTCCGTTGTTGCTCCAGAGAGAGAAAGCGAGAAAGCAGAAACGAGAGTGAAGGAGAAAGAAGGAAAGACGTCACTGCTGTCTGTAGATTGTGAGTTTGTGCAGATTCGGCTGTTAATCCGACACGCGTACTTCCCGAGGCGAATCCTGCCTCGAACAACAGCGCCCTCTTCTGGAAGGGGGGGGGGGCGTCTGTGGGCGTGTCTTCGAGTCCATATATGGATGTGTCTGAAGTTTTACGATTGTATTTTCTGAAATATTCTGTCAAGCTAGCTCTTGTTAATCATCAAGTCGTGAAAACGTTTTATTTTGTATTTTTATAAAAGCATTCCAGAAATCCTGTCAGGTGAATTCATGCTAGCTAGTATATTTGTGAAAATACATGTATGAATGCCAAAGCCTTTCTGTGGACTCGGACACGCCCACAGTTCCATCTATGGTCTTGAAGGAACACCCACTTAGAGCTGCTGCATTTTTTTTTTTTTCTTTTTTTATATCTTTTTTTTTTTTTTTTTTTTTTTTTTCCCCGGACTGAACGACGCACCTTGTGCCGTCTGCAGTATTTCTTTTCAGGCTGTCTCTCTCTCAGCCTCGTTTAAACTCGAAAGAGGGGGACAAAAAAAAAAGGTCGAGGCATGGTCCGGGCTCGTGCTAATTTATTTTCACGTCTGCACGTCAGTTTCGATGTGGCAGGAAATCGGATGAGGTTTGCTGCTTAGAAAGGCTTTATGTTGCACTGTATTAAATCCATACATAATCTCGGTAAGTGATGTTTATTTAAGTAAGTCATACATTAAACACCTGAGTTTAGCAAGTTGAGCATTTTAGTCAGGTTCACCTCCTGCATGAGTTACTGACGCGAACATCTGCTCAGCTCTGGACCTGGCATCGTGCATCGCAAGCAGGCGACATTCGGTAGTTATGAACCTACAACGTGACCAAAAAAACCGAGTCGGATCCACCAGTAAGAGCGCGTCGTCGTTATACAGTGTGAATAGTTTGTGCACCCGGACGAACGACGCGGGCCGAGGGTCGGCTGTTGACCAGACTCCGACCCAACTTTCTCACTACCGAGAGACAAAACACTCGTGTCGCTTGTAGTTTGCAGGCATGTAACAACCGCTATTGTTGTCACTTGTGGGCGTGGCCTGTCTGGCATTTTTTTTCAATAAGAAACAGTAGTAATAATAAGGCTAATTATTTAAATAGAATTTCGCCAATTCAAGTAGTTTTCCACAAAAATAAAAGCACAAAAACTTAGCAAAAAGTATATTTAAAAAAAAAAAAATCGTAAATTAAAAAAAAAAAAAAAAGCCGCAGCGATAATCACACATTTTTGGCTGTCACTAAAAAAAAAAAAAAAAAAACCTCTGCGAAATCCCGTGCTTACACCTTACGTGCTCGGCTTCGTCGGAAGATTAGCGACGCAAGCTAGCTAGGTACGCTCGTCAGAGGCCCCACCCGTCTTTGCTGCTTCCTTCCACGTTTTATTTTCCTTTGGAATGTCGCTGAACGCGTTTAATGCCAGGATCTATACGACAGGATAAGACTCCATTTTAGCGCGTCAAACGACGAAGAGGTAAAGTTGTGAGCGGGGAACCGAAGAAACGTCGGACTGCACGCAACCGTCCGATCGGTTCCGAGGAATCGTTCGAGCCAGCGCTTTGGATACCGCGTGTACCTGATTAACGTCGGATCGAGAACATCTCGCGTCTCGCCGGCGCTGGAACCGTGGCCCTGTGTCACTCGGTCACATGGGAAAATGAACATGGAAATATTGAAAACACGTGTAAAACGGGGAGGAGGAAGAAGATGGTTAGAGAGAGGGTGTCGCAACAGACTTGAAATAATGCGATGAACTTAGGGTTAGGGTTAGCCGGATTTAACCCGGGCGGTGAACGAGCGAATCGAAATGAACGAGGTATGTTCAGAAGATATCTCCTGATACGACAGCCGCCGTTATTAACGAGAGCGGAAGCATTACCAGATATTAGGAAAGAAACGACACGTGACTCTTTTTATTTTTTTTTGTAGTTATGTCGCAGGGGGTGAACCTGAAATTCTGGTAACTTCTCACTAAACACATTAATATAAAAGTATCGTTTCTGTTTTGGTTTTTGTTCATAGCTGTGACGATAAAAGCACTTGTGTGTGTAGAGTCTCTTCAGACTACAGCTATGACACGCGTTCACACCTTTAAGCGTTCCTTAATTAAGACAATTTTCTTTACTCTTTTTTTTTTTTTTTTTTTTTTTTTTTTTTTTTTTGCCAGATGATCATGTCATTAATCCGAGCATTAGTACGCTCACTCAGTATAAAAGCGAATATTTCACCGCCTCGGCCCATAATGCAACTCTGTATATAGGTAAAGGTCAAAGCTGAGAACGATAGGCTGTAAATACACTGTACAAAACTGTTTTGTATCTATTTTTGTTTCCTATAAAATGATTGAACTCAAATGGTTTATTTGTCTGTTGTTGTGTTTTTCTGTTTCTCCAAACTGGGTTGCTTCTCCATGGAGAATTAAGGCTTTTAAATTGTACGTGGAACGCTTTCTATTCCAAATTTTCGTACTCGTACTCCGGGCGGCCGTGGCTCAGGCGGTAGAGCGGGTGGTCCACTGATCGTAGGGTCGGCGGTTCGATTCCCGGCCCGCGTGACTCCACATGCCGAAGTGTCCTTGGGCGAGACGCTGAACCCCAAGCTGCTCCCGATGGCAAGTTAGCGCCTTGCGTGGCACCTCTGCTAGCATTGGTGTGTGTGTGTGTGTGAATGGGTGAATGAGAACCAGTGTAAAGCGCTCTATAAGTGCAGACCATTTACCATTTTACTCCTCCGTATATTATTCTCCAAGGTCTCATCTTCTCCCATCTAGCCGAAGGTTATATACGATGTATATCAATCGATTTATTTCCATTACAGTTTCATAAAGTGTGAAAGAAAAAAAAAAAGAAATAAAATCATGAATCGTGCCAATATTCCTCATGCTATGAAGACGGATAATCCACCAGAAGTGTTGAACGTGACGATGAGCGCTCCGGACCTCGTTAAACTAGCTATATTTAACTATATTTATTTTAACTATACTAGCTATATTTAGCTTGTATTTTTGGGTGCTAATTCCAGGTTAAGATCGGATCCAGTAGCTAACATAATTACCTAGGCAGAATGTTCGATTCTAGCTAATAGGTAAATATTGTTTATTTACACCGGGATATTTCACTTGAGTGTCGCAAGATACTTCCGCTTTAAATAAGTACGATTTTCACTCAAGTCTAATTCCTCAGTACTTTGTCCACACTTGATTAAAAATGAATCTAGAAAAATCGGTGAGCCAATTCACCCCCCCCCCCCCCCCCCCCCCAAAAAAAAAAAAAACCCTCACCCTCCCCACGTACAGAACAGTGTATATATTTGTACTCATTGCAAGGAGAACTGTATGTGCAAAACATCTAAAAATTAATTAATTACTTAAAACACATTCGGTCTTAAATTCACTTACTTTTATTAATATCAATTGGGGGAAAGGGGTACAAAAAAAACAGGATATCATTAAGACAAATATTGGAGAGGTTAAAAAGAAAGGAAGACGAGATAGAAAGAGGCACAAAGAGAAAGTACAACCGTGAAACCGGAAACAGTAAATGGGAGAAGAGAAGAGAAGAGAAGGCATAAAAGGAAAGACGATACATGAGAAAGGAGTCCGTGTTAAAGAGAGAAAGAGGAGAGACACTTGAGGGAATGGAGAGGAAACCAGAAAGGTCTAAACGATAATGGTAGACAAGTAAAAAGGAGAAGAGAAGAAACGAGGTGAGAGATGTCATGGAAAGACGAGTAAAAGGGAAGTCATAAACTGAAAGAAAGGAAATGAGAAAAGAAGAGAGGATGTAGAGGAGAGGTGGTGGGACGGATACTTGTGGAGACGAACGGAGATGGACGGACGTGTGGTGACGAGTGAAGACAGAAGGAGATGGATGGATGGATGGATGGATGGAGGTGGATGGAGACATGAGGAGATGGATGGAGGTGGATGGACGTGGATGGAGACATGAGGACGTGGATGGAGACATGAGGAGATGGATGGATGGATGGATGGAGGTGGATGGATGGAGGTGGATGGAGACATGAGGAGATGGATGGGGTGGATGGAGACATGAGGAGATGGATGGAGGTGGATGGAGATGAGGAGATGGATGGAGGTGGATGGAGACATGAGGAGATGGATGGATGGATGGATGGTTGGATGGAGGTGGATGGAGACATGAGGAGATAGATGGAGGTGGATGGAGACATGAGGAGATGGATGGAGGTGGATGGAGACATGAGGAGATGGATGGAGGTGGATGGAGACATGAGGAGATGGATGGATGGAGGTGGATGGAGACATGAGGAGATGGATGGATGGATGGATGGATGGAGGTGGATGGATGGAGGTGGATGGAGACATGAGGAGATGGATGGATGGAGGTGGATGGAGACATGAGGAGATGGATGGAGGTGGATGGAGACATGAGGAGATGGATGGATGGAGGTGGATGGAGACATGAGGAGATGGATGGAGGTGGATGGAGACATGAGGAGATGGATGGATGGAGGTGGATGGAGACATGAGGAGATGGATGGAGGTGGATGGAGACATGAGGAGATGGATGGATGGAGGTGGATGGAGACATGAGGAGATGGATGGATGGAGGTGGATGGAGACATGAGGAGATGGATGGAGGTGGATGGAGACATGAGGAGATGGATGGAGGTGGATGGAGACATGAGGAGATGGATGGAGGTGGATGGAGACATGAGGAGATGGATGGAGGTGGATGGAGACATGAGGAGATGGATGGAGGTGGATGGAGACATGAGGAGATGGATGGATGGGGTGGATGGAGACATGAGGAGATGGATGGAGGTGGATGGAGACATGAGGAGATGGATGGAGGTGGATGGAGATATGAGGAGATGGATGGAGGTGGATGGAGACATGAGGAGATGGATGGAGGTGGATGGAGGTGGATGGAGACATGAGGAGATGGATGGATGGAGGTGGATGGAGACATGAGGAGATGGTCAGTGCCTGATTATAAACACAACTGTACACTCTGAATAACTTTGGAACTGAGAAACTGACTGTATCTGACTAAACGTGAGTGTATTTAAGGCCTACTGTGTTTTTCTGAGATGTTTTGCACTTACAGCCCTTCTTGTCATGAGTACACATAAATACACCTTTATATATGTGTGTGTGTGTGTGTGTGTGTGTGTGTGTGTGTGTGTGTGTGTGTTCCTCCAGTCCCAGTTTCAGCAGATGCCGGCTCAGGATCCCCCTTTAACTCAGCAGCTGTCTTATCAGAAAGCATAAAAGACCGAGTGGCGTGAGAGGGGAAGCCATTGTGTCCCCCTGCTCCGTGGGCCTCTGTGTTTACCCTCCGAGTCATCCGGCGGCCTTCAGCACGCACACGCACACACACACACACCAGGTATTTAAAAAGCTCCCACAGCACAATCAATACACACACACAATGCTCCTCCTGGGCATTTAAAGAGCGAGTTAGAGATTTGGACATGTGGGACTGAGCGGCTTAAGTAGGTTTTCATCATCAAGTTCGATCACTTTATCCTCTGATCACCTTTGGCTGCTGGGAGGGGGGGGGGGGGGGGGTGGTGCTTCTTACCTACTGATCCACCGTGTGATGACAATCATGGTAATATGCTTTCGCTTCTCAGATTAAACAGTAAAACCAGCTTTCGCTTTTCCACTTCCTGCGCTGCATTTGATAAATATGACTTTCGCAAAGGGATGCTTCTAGAGCCTGCGGTCTAGAGCTCTGTGCTCTTCGTCAGACCTTGGGGTCAGTCATTAACTCTACCCACCCCCCGTTCCCCAAAATCCTTGTGCAAACCTGACTTTAATTACACATCATTTCCAATATAGATCTGTCACTCAAGCGGAGAGAGACACACGGCGATCCGTACTCAAATCTGCACTCAGTGTACGCCAACGTGTAATATAAATCATACCCCAGCGCTGTTGAATTCTCGGTTGGTCAGGAGGTGTTGATTCATTTTTTTTAATCAATAACAGCAGCGGTGCAGCTGCAAATCACGGATTTATATTCATGCATCCGTTCTAATAGGCTACGTTTAGCGTTTCTATAGCGACAACTTACACAGGTTCGAATCTAAGCCTAATAATAAGCGACGCTGTTTATTCAGTCCCTCCAGGATTTCATTTCGCCAAATCCTGCAAACGCCGCAATATCTGGAGGAGAAGGACCTCGGATTTTCCGCGGACTCGGGCCGAGACGCGTCACGCCGCGCGTCCGGCCGAAGCCCTCTTCGATCCGAGCTCTTTCAAGACGAGTACAGCTAAAGGGTCTCGTTTCGCAACAAACGTCACTGCGAAAGAGCGCGCAGAACTATTTTGTGTGACTGGTTTCACCAATTCAACACACCCACAAAAAAAACTCCATAAATTGCAGTTGCGTATTTTGAATATTTAAAAAAAAAAAAAAAAAAAAAAAACGCACACACAAAAACCCCTCTGTAAAATCCTGTATGAACTGAAGGAAAAACTTTACCCTCGATACGGTGAAGCTTTCTGTTAGGCATGTATGTAAGTAACATTTATGAAAGGAGACAAAAGTGTGTGTGTGTGTGTGTGTGTTTGCTGAATTAATTTGAGTCTCTCTTTCAGACCTACTTTTGAGAGTATCTCTGATTCTCTCTCTCTCTCTCTCTCTCTCTCAGATGCTGTTGCTGTCCTGCTGGTCTGGATCCCTCACCATGTCGGGTCAAAGGCCAGCCAGCCCCATCGATCCCCCCGGTGAAGCCGTGTTTAGCCCCCTGCTCCACTCCAGAAGTGCCAGAGCTGCTCAATTGTGCAGCGTCTGGATCGATGGTGTGCGTGTGTGAGGGCCTCACGGTTAAGCAGCTCTTCCTCAGATAACTGACAGCTCCAAAGCTCAGCCCTTGACAGCCACTTGTCAATACAAATTTCACCTATTGATGAGTAATTAAAGGAATAAAAAGAGAGCTCGATCTGCTACGGGCTCAAACATCTGTTAAACAGGCGAGGTAAACAAAAACCAATAGGGGACATCTTAAACCCTCACTCGACGCTCGTCTAAGTCCCTCTCTGTAGTTTATAAGCGATCCCAAGCATATTAAAAACCGTTCAGATGGTCCTCGTCGATAAACAATTCACCAGCTTCGCAGAAAAAAAAGTCATACGGATTTTACACACTGCGCAGTTCTCAAAAAACAGGTTGGACTAGCAGGGGTCGGCTAATTCTGGCGCGTGTAGCTCTCGCGTGTTCGTGTACACACGGGGATCTTTTAGCTACTTTGCAAACACTTTAATCATATTTTTAAAAGGATAGGTTACTAGCTAGTGAGCTGGATGTGAGCTAAGCAGGTAAAGCTGTTGTGAGCTGTGCTAGGTTCTTGCTAACACCCAGCAGATAAATATAGCAGCAGGTTAACATTCGCGGTACAGCGACGCTTTAGTTAATGAATATAATATAATAAAGTATTATAAAGTGAATTTGTATCATTTAGCAAAGCCCACCAGAGTTTTTAGCAAGGTTAGCAAGAACCTAGCATAGCTGAAAGATCACAACAGCTTTGCCTGCTTAGCTCACATCCTGCTCACTAGCTAGCAACCTAAACTTTTAAACATTATTATTATTATTATTATTATTATTATTATTATTATTATTATTATAGTATCTGCAATGTAGCTAAAAGATCACCATGTGAACAAGAACATCTGATTCATGAATCAGAATTAGCCGACTCCTGCTCGGTTCTTGCTAACACACAGAAGATAAATGGAGCAGCGGATAACATTTGTGGTGTAGTAAAACTTTAGTTAATAAATAGTATAACGAATATAATAAAGTATAATCGATGGAATTTGTATATTTGACCAGACTTTCTATCGTTAGCATTGTTTGTTTATTATTTATCGCATTATTTGTCAGGATGTTAGCATTAGCGTTATCCTTGCGGAAAAGTAGCACCTTACAAAATGTGTACCTGTATTAAAAATAATCATTTATTTGGAATTAAATTATTAATTTATTTGCAGTTTGTTTTTTTTTTTTTTTGTAGCGTATTTTGTTATATAGTATATGTGACAAGATCGTGTCTGTTCAGGTTACGCGTCCACCCCCCACGCCGTCGTCTCTCCGTGATGAGTCTCATCGGGTCTTTCCCGTTGCTTTAAAGTGCTTAATCCCTGCCTGTGTACGTGGAGATCCCCTATAAGCCTTTTAAACTGCAGGAGGGATTTAAACCCATGAAGCCCTAAAACTCTGCACTAATGAAATTAAGAGGCCTACATCCAGTTAGGAGAATGTAAATAAACTGGAGGATGTTTAAACGGGACAGCAATGTCTTTTAGTATGATGTTTTGGTGTAAACGGCCACCTCCTTTCTGCGGTCGGCTTGAAAAGGGTGCGTAGGTTGGAGAAAAACTGAACCATGCGGCAGGAGGGAGAAGCTCAGTGCAGTAGGTAAAAGCTCCAGGGTCCATCTGTCAACAGCAGGATGTTAGAGAGGAAGAGAAGAGAAGAGGGGGGAAAAGTACGTCTTAGAAAGGAGAAAAAGAGCATCAAATAAAAGCGAGATGTAAAAAAGTAAAAGAAAAGAGAAAGTATAAAAGCGCAAGAAGCACGGAGCGCAGAAAACAATAAGAGAAAGAGGAAGAGATGAGAGCGGGGAAAGAGGACGCAAGAAGGCAGAAAGGAATACAAGGTATAGAGACTGCAAGAGAAACAACAGTAGGGGAAAAGAGAATATAATAGAAGGAAGAAAAAACAGAAAAGGGTGAAAAAGAAAATAGTTGAAAAGAGGAGAAAAAACCGAGGAGAGGAGGAATAATAATAATAATAATAAAAAAAGTATATCATTAAGTCAAGTGTTGGACAGATTAAAAAGAAAGGAAGAGATGAAAAGCATCAAAAAGAGAAAGTACAAGGGTAAAACTGGAAACAGTAGGTGGGAGAAGGGAAGGGAAGGGAAGAAAAGACGAGAGGATGAGGCATTAGAGAAAAGATAATACAAGGGAAAAGAGTCCATGGTAAAGAGAGAAGAAGGAACAGTTGAGAAAAAGCAAGAAAAGAAAGTCTGAAAAAAGGGAACGCGTAGAAGGAGAAAAGAAGACGGTAGAAAAGAATGGAGAGGAAACTCGAGAGGTCCGAAAGATAATAGTAGAACGTTAAAAAAAAGACAGAGAGAAGAGAAGATGAGAGAGGACATGGAAAGAGAGTGATAAACTGAGAGAAGGCAAATGAGAAAAGAAGAGAGGATGTCGGAGAGGTGGGTGGATGGAGACTTGTGGAGATAGATGGGGACGGGTAGAGACATGTTGAGACGAATGGAGATGTCTGAAGATGGATGGACATGTGTGGAGACAAATGGAGATGTGTGGAGATGGATGGAGGTGGATGGAAATGTGTGGTGGTGGCTGGAGATGTGTGGAGACCGGTGGAGATGTTGTGAGACAGGTAGAGATGTGTGGAGATGGTGTGGAGACCTGTGGAGACAGGTAGAGATGTGTACATGGTGTGGAAACGTGTGGAGACCTGTGGAGACGTGGAGATGGTGTAGAGATGTTGTGAGACAGGTAGAGATGTGTGGAGATGGTGTGGAGACGTGTGGAGATGGTGTGGAGGTATGGAGAATTGTGGAGATGTGTAGAGATGGTGTGGAGACCTGTGGAGATGATGTGGAGGTATGGAGAACTGTGGAGATGTGTAGAGATGGTGTGGAGACAGGTGGAGGTGTGGAGACGTGAAGATTTGTGGAGACGTGTGGAGATGGTGTGGAGGTATGGAGATGTTTAGAGATGGTGTGGAGACGTGTGGAGACAGGTGAAGATTTGTGGAGACGGGTAGAGATGTGTGGAGATGGTGTGGAGATGTGTGGAGAACTGTGGAGACGTGTGGAGATGTGTGGAGACGTGGTGGGGGGCGGTTAGTAGCAGCGGTTTTCAGGGAGGGGAGTCCCACAGAAGCAGCGTCTTTGTGCTACTCTAATCCTCCAAGCCAACACAGCTTTGGCCAGGTTTCATTGGGAAAGTGGTTTGAAATAAGTGCTTTATTTCTTCGCAGCAAATCTGCGCTAATCCCACAGGCCGAGGAGACAAAGGCTTCTGAGCCGAGAGCTTTAAACAGGGTTCAGGGCCTGAGTGCTACCCGAGCTCTTCTAAATGACTTACTTTACACTGACACTAACAGACACTGACAGGCAAGAACACTGCAAAGAGGAGAAGAGGGACAGAAAGAGCAGGGGATGAATACGAGGAGTAAAAAAAAAAAAAAACAGAAATCACACGGTGTGGAAACAGGTAGCAGGATACACGTGTGAAAATAACAGAAAAATAGCTCTCAAAATATATCTATTTCCTTATAACGATAAACTCTGGATAACAGTTTACAATTAAATCAGATAATGTGTCGATGGTTCGCACACGTCTCTTGGGCGAAGAAGAAAAAAAGAGAGAGAAGAAAATACGAGTATGAGGTAAAGAGAAGGAAAAAGAGTTGAGAGAAAGAAGTGAGGATAAAAGAGAAAAGAAGAGGGTAAGACACTAAAACAGAAGCAAGAAGAAACCCCAAAACAAAAAATATATAGTAAAAAGAGACGTACGTCCGAGTGCAAAATGCCATGGTTAAAAAAAACAGACAGAGAAAAGAAAACTGAAAAATGTCCAAGGTAAGGGCAATAAAAAAGGAGGAGAAAAATAGGTGAGAAAAAAAGAAAACAAATGAAAAGAGTGAAAAAAGGAGTGAGGAGAAGAGAAGGAAGATGAAACCTGAAAAGGCAAAAAGAAAAGCAGAAGGAAAAAGAAAAAATGCACAGAAGGAAATCCAATGAATGCAAAAGTTTGCATCCCCCACGGGTGAAGAAAAAAAAAAAAATCCAAATAAAATAAAAGAACAGAAGAAAGACAGGGAGAAATAAAAGAAAAACGAGACTAAAGAAAAGCATCCAAGATAAAGGGAGTAAAAGAGAAGAAGAAAAAATGAGTGGGGAGAAAGAAAACACGTTAAAACAGAAAAAAGAAGCGAAAAGAAGACAAAAAAGTCATAAAGGAAGAATAAAGAGAAAGAATAAAGGATTTTTTTTTTTTTTTTTTTAAAGATTGAACAAAAAAAAATTCAGTGTGAAGAGACATACACTGAAGTTTGCAGGCCCCATCGGTGAAAAGAAGAAGAGGAAGAAAAGAACAGATTTTAAAAAAATCTCAAATTTAATGAGAGTAAAAAAAGAAGAAAATAAGAAGTGAGGGAAAAGAAAACACTTGCAAAGCGTACACTTTATAATACACTTTATAATACACTATATATATATACACCTCTATAATACAAGAGGAAATATTCAGTAGGACAACACACACGCTTGTGTGCAAAAGTTTGCGTCCCCCTTGGGTAAAATAAGACCAACAAAATTCTTTCATTATTAACATGTTCAAGTATGCGTTTGTGACGAAAAACGAACGTTCGTGAAACCTAAATAAACTTCGTGTCGGAATGAATTTCTTTGCCTTTTGCCGTGAGGGTGTGCAAACTTTTGCACGCTACAGTAGCCGGTATTCAGATTAGAATTCCGTTACTGGAAAGGAAAAGGATGCGGGGTGTGTTCTGTTTGATGGGCTTCTCTGTGCGGTGGGTGAAGGGGGAGGAAACCCCCCCCCCCCCCCCCCCCCCACACACATCTCTCTCTCTCTCACACACACACACACACACACGCACACATAAACCCGTGGGAAAGACAACAGTGTCCTAAGCTGTGCAGTTTCATCAGGTTTTAGTGGAATTTACATGTTTAAGACTCGGGAGCTGTGCTGAAGATGATCTGGTTTGAGCCGGTTTAAGTGCTTAGCTAGAAACTGGCACATTGTACAGGTGGGAACAGAGACGCGCATCAGTGTGTAAGGAATAAAATACATCGGGGTGTGATGATGTAGGAAAATAATCGACAACACGGTGGTATGATGAAGCGGAGGTACTGTTATCACCCTGAAGTGTTTTATTCCCCTTATACCTAGGCCAGCGATTAATTCGTTTTTTTTTAAATTATTATTATTATTTCTTAAAAAATGACATGGTACTTTTTATCCAATTATAGTTACCGTTCATGTTGTGGAATGAATGAATGAATGAAGGGTTTTTCAGTTTCTAAAGATAAAGTAAAACCCTCGAAAGGAGTGTTTTTCCATCAGGAATACTTCAAAATAGAAATATTTAGGAATATAAGAACCCTTAAAGAACCCCTTAACGAAGAACGCACCAACTACGAAGACAGATTTGCTCAATATTAAATGCTTGGCATGTTTTAGGTATTGAAAAAGATCAAAATTAAAATACTAATAATAATTTTAAAAAAATGAATAATTTGGAGTTTCATACCACACACTTACTCACTTCAAGGGTCCTTCAAGGGTTCTTTGGCTAAATAAAGGTTCTTAGCTCAAACAAAGGGTTCCACTTCGAACCTTTTCTCAAAGGCAGACACTTCTACCTGACCCCAAAAAAAGTTTATACGTAGAATCCTTAATGGTCCTCCCGGAAGGACAACTGAAGGAACCCTACGAATGAAAACCTTTTTTTATTTTTTTAAAGAGTGTAACGGCATGCACACACACACACACAAAAAACAATTTCCAAGACAATCGGGTTTTTCTCACGACAGAAAACATCTGGTGTGCTTACATCCGGAGAGATTTCGAGTGGATTTCTTTCACAACACTTCAGACAAACTATGGAACCTGTTAGCAAAGTAAACGGTTGAGGAACACAGCGCGCTGGGGTGAAGAGCAGCAGAAAAGCCTGCAGACAGAAAGCGGTCCAAAAGGCCATTTTAATGTTATTATAACGTCGCCAGCCCCAGAGGTCAGCTCAGCACATTGTCTTAATTGTTTGACCAGAAAGGGGGAGTGCTTTTGGAGACCGGATCCTTTACCTAAATCTCTCAAGTTCAATAGTTTCAAGAAAAGAGAAAAAAAAAATGAAGAAATCCAAGCCCTCCAAATCTCCTTCTTCTTCCTCCTCCCCCTCCTCATCCTCTCTAATCCGGCCTAATGCCTTTCCCTCTATTGGCTAATGTCCGAGGGAGGACAGAGCGCCGCGTCTTAAATAGTGTGGCGGCCGTTTGGGCTTTACAGAGTTGATCTAGAGACACCAACACAGCAGTGTAGGATTATTGAGATTATTTTAAAACCTTTTTAACTCCTTATCCAGGTAAATGTTATTCGTTTTATATCTTCAGTGTCGTATATGGCGGCCGTGAACCCCAAGCCGCGGATAAAGACGAAGTGCGCCGGCGTTATTTCGACTCGGTAGCTTTTCGTTGTAACGTAATCGTTCGTTGTTTCGTATTGTACCTGACTTAATAACTCGCTCTTTCAAGGTGCGTTGTTATTATAATGTAAGATCTTGTTTCGATTTAATGACTCGTTATTTCGAGATGTTAAGTCGTTGTTTCAGTGTGCTCTAATGTCTCCTTATTTTGGCTTAATGACTCATTTCAAGAGATTATCTTGTTATTTCAACTGTTATTTGGACTCAAATTTGGATTTAATAACTTGTTATTTGGACTTAATGTCTCTGACCTGTGAGTTGTGTGTGTGTGTGTGTGTGTGTGGGGGGGGGGGGTGCTATAATCATGATTTTGACTTAATAACTCGTTATTTGAAGACGTTACATTTTTATTACAACCTAATATCTTTATTTTGACTCAATAATTTGCTATTTCAAGATGTTATGTAGTAATGATGTCTCGATATCTTGTTAATCAGACGAATACTCGTTTTAACTAAGACCAAGAGTACTTATCTTGTTATTATCTCGTTATTATCTTGTCATTTCTTCACATGATCGTGTCAGTGTAATGTTATTACCTTAATATTTTAACACACCCTGTACACGCCCTGAACTGCAAGAAGAAGAAGACGAAAAAAAAGAGGTTTTTTTTCTTCCCATCTTGTGTTTGAGGCCGTCCGTGAGTTAGTTAGTCGTGTATTTTTTTGTAGCTCTTGTTGTGTTTTGGGTGCAAATGAACAAACTCAGGAGCATCTCGCAGGTCTTTGTCATTTCTAGGGCATTTTTTTTTTTTTTTTACTGAATTGATGAATGATTTATCTGTCGCTTCTTTACACTGAGTGGATCATTTGAGATGAACTTGTAATGTTGGAATGTGTTAACAGTCAGGAGTGATGAATTCCCCGTATTTTTGCGCCCTTCACCCCGCCCTGTGTCTGGACCTCCACCAGCAGATGGCTCAGCGGTACCAGCTTCACACTCACACAGTCACCGTGGCCGAGAGACTCGCGGGTAAACAAAAAACAACAGCACGACTTCCTTTGATATTTTACACTTCTATAATGGAAATGTAGAAGCGCAGATGTGGCTACGGTTGAGTGCAAAAGTTTGTACACCCATAGGACAATATGAAAAGGACTAACAGCGTAATATAGAAGTTCCTTCATTACTGTAATAACTTGCGCACCTTTCTTTATACCCGTCTTTACATCATAATGATTATTTTTCTTGGATTTATCTTATGGAATGCTTTTTTTTGTTGTTTTTTTTTAAACCAAATGTTAGATTTTTTTCCCCCTTTGGTTCATGCCAACCTCTATTTCTTGGTATAGAACTTTATTATAGAGGCAAACTATTTTTTTTTTTTAATGTTTGTTTACATATATTGATCATAGATTTTAAAGATACAATGAACATCTGTGATTCGCAACAAAATACCATGCAATGGATAAAGTTTCCTAAAAAAAAAATTAAATGATATCAATTTGAAGGTGTTTTAGTCCCATGACATATAATAAACATACAAACTTTTTTATTTATTCATTTTTAAACATTTTTTTTTTAGTTGACCCGATGTTTTGAGACTTTTTCATTTTAGTTCTACATATTTATGAAGAATCTTTGTACATTATTTATTTATATTCTTTATTTTATTCGTTTTTCAAACGCAATTCGACGTGCAAAGAAACTCAATTCAATGATATGCCTGGAAACCAAATTTGCAAGCACAATTTGTTTTCTATGCATCTATTAGTAAGAGAATTTTAAATATACGTTAAACAATTATGATTCACGGTAAATATCATGCGATGGATTTATTTATTGATTTATTTTGAAATGTAGGCTTCGGTTTGCAGTTTTCCGGCCCAGAAAAATTTGCCCCGCCTCCAGCTGGAACTTAGCTGAACTATTAGCTGCCTATTTCTCTAATTAAATAAATTAACAAATAAATAAATAATAAGAATACATAGAGAGAAGGCAATGCTGGATGATGTTTTCATTGCAACGAAACCTCGCAGTTTGCCTCACAGGCAGCAGAGGGCTCTAAACATCTAAACATTACAAACCGCATCTTTAAGGAAGCTCAGAAAGAACCCCTGAAGAGAGTTGTAATCGGTGTGTCTGTGTACTCGTCAGAGCTGATCCTCGAGGCACGCGACGGGGGTCAGCAGAAGCAGCGGAGATGCAGGACTGCTTTCAGCGTGTCACAGCTGCAGGCGCTGGAGAAAGCTTTCCAACAAACTCAGTATCCTGACGTGGCCATGAGGGAGAGGCTGGCGGTCTGCATCAACCTCCCCGAAGCACGCATTCAGGTGAGAACGCTGTACACAACGCTGTGACCTTACTGCATGATGCACACGTTCGATTATTATACACAGCGATTATAATATTCCTGTGAGTCTAGAGCAGACTGCAAAAGTCTGACAAGAACACGTTTTATCTTCAAGCTTACTCAGGTTGATTTACTCTTACAGCTCCTTTCTTAAAAACCGGAATGTTCTCAGTAACGCTGGGCGATACGGTAAAAATATTATCTCACGATCCTTGAAAACATATATATACGATATACTGGACTGCTAACGAACACCAAGCAAAACAATAGTATTGTATTTTTTTTTTAAACTATAGAACGGAGTCTGCTTTTATTTAATGTCTACAAAATAAAAAGCATCAAAACGGAAAAGGAGAAGAATAATTCTACATCGTTATAAACTCTCAGGTTATAAGATTCCCAGATAAGGAAAGATAAAAAACCCTAAGAGCCATGCTGTTATATGAAAATAATCAACATGATGTGGTGTGATGCAGATGTAACAGTTTACACCGATCATCCTGTTCATAAGTTTACACCCCCCCCCCCCCCCCCCCCCCAGCTCTAAATGTATCGTGTTGCCTTCTTGAGCATCAGTGACTGTTTGCACCTTTTGTAATAGTCGTATACGAGTCCCTCAGTCGTCCTCGGTGTGAAAAGATGGATCTCAGCATCATATAGCCGCTGTTGGAAATTGCACAAATATGCAGAGGAAAAGCAAATAATGTGGGCAGTTTAACTGCTCAGGACAAACAAGAGACTCATGAACAACTATCACAAGACACAAACACATCATGTCGTCGATCGTCCAGGTAACGCCACACGGTATTAAGAATCATGGGTGTGTAAACTTTTGAACTGGTTCATTTGTGTAAATTCGGTTATTATTGTGTCTTGTGGAGTATATGTAGACATCTGTTATGTAAAATAGCTTCTTCAGGGCAGCAGTAAATAAACAACGAAATGCAATTTTAATGATCCATCTTTTTTTTCTTTTTTTTTTAAGTTATTAACATTTTGCAGGTTCTGCAAGGGGTGTGTAAATTTCTGAGCACAGCTGTATAATAAAATAAACAACCGTTTTAAGCAGGAATTATAATGGCCTAAAGCTTATCAGGTTCACATATTAGGTTGCAAAGAGCTGCACTGTTTGAGTAAATCCCATAACACGAAGCTCCTACCTATTCTGTTGCAGTATTACACCTGACTTTGACTAAAAGTGTCAATGTAAACGCTTTTGGTATGCTTTTCTCCAGGTGTGGTTCAAGAACAGGCGTGCAAAATTCCGCAAAGGACAGCGATTCACCCCTCTCCCGAAGCGTCGTGCCCCGGAAGGCACCCAACAAGAGAAAGCTGAGCTCTCAGAGGAAAAGAAACGCACCGAGCAAGAAACACGACTTTCGGACATCGGCGCTAGTCGTGTCAGCACTTCCACGGACGAGACGTCTCGTTTCCAGACTCCGTGTCGGCTGAGTTCTCCGTCTTCTCTCCAACCGTTTGCATTCGGAGAACAGCACAAGAGTCCAAGCCTTCTCTCTACTGCTCCGCCTTTCTCCGCTTCCTTCTTCCCCTTCATGCAGCCTCACAGCAGTACGGCAGACGCGATGCTGATGCGTAAATGTAACAACCTTGGGCTACACATTAAATCCATGGCGCGTCCATGTCTGGACTTGTAGCTGCACCGCCCAAAAAAACAAACCTTGTTGAGCCAGTTATCAGCACGAGGAGAAGAACAGGTGCTCCTGGGTCGTACTGCAACGCGAGAGAAAGTTCACATTAGGGCTGTAGTGTTTGTAAACGGCCCCTTGACTCGAGTGTTTACACATCTGCTGAGAGCTCACAATGTGGTGGGAGTTTTTTTAAAGCACTTTTTTTTAAAAATCAATACACACTTCATTTTTGCATGGTGCAAAAAAAACAACAAAAAAAAAACACTGTAGGTTTAAGATTGTTCTGGAAAGTATTGGCCCCTTACAAAACTTGTGCAACTTGATTAAACATTTGCCTGGGCGTTTACTGATAATGTAATAACCAGACTGATTGTGTAGCCGAAATAAAGTTTGCTAAAGGTGCTAATCCTTGGATATTTGTCTGAACGAACCTGGACAACATAAAGCGGTGATCGTTATATACCTTATAAATTCATTTTCAATGCTATAGAGCGACTCCAGTGACTGATAATTCTATTGTGTGGTGACGCACATAGAGGTGGGCGTGGCAATACATGCAAACCCTTCCTGCGTCACCGGGCTTCTGGACACCATGACATCATCATCACGGGCGGGTCAGGAATAAAAAGAGGTTCTGAGTTCGAGCGCTCGCTCGCCGGTAGCCGAGTAAAAAGCACACAGTAGAGGCAATGAGTCATGGTTTTTACGCAGGCACTCATTATGTTCGTGTGACACTAAACTCTAGAAAGAAGATTTCTTTTGCCTGATGCATCCGGCAAAACAAAGTTAATCCATGGCTTAAAATATTCAGAGTGCTCATTCTCTGCAAAGCCAAACGTTTTATATTTTATGTTGGAAGACGAATACATCACTCCCGTTAGTTTTAGTTTTCGATGCATTTTAATAGCTTGTCAATCCAATAAGCCACACCCCTGGTTCATAGTGATGTCACAACATAGGACTTAAGCTGGGTTTATACTTGCTGATAATTATGGATATGCAAAACGGTGGCTGTGTATCCTGTGTTCGTTGTGCGTTGATTGTGCGTGTCTGAAAAGATACGTACAGTTTTTCTGTATTAACGTTAAGCGGTTACCTTACTTAGGGTTAGGGTTTACATTTCGAAACCACTTATCTATCTTTCAAACCTACCTAAAAGTGTTTTGGCCACCGAATGCTCTGGATCCTGTGTATTTTTTTTTAATACTTTAATATGTAAGATCAAGGGTTTCAATTTGAGACAAAGTTCATGGCATCTATCGCGACAACAGAGATGTTTTTAAAGAGAACGCTATTTAATCCCTACATGTACAGGAGGTACATAGGTGAATATGTGAACACTGCTGTTTGCCTGGGCAGTGCAGGTATGTAGCAGGTATTGTTTCCGCCTCACAGCTCCAACGACAGCGGTTCAATCTTGAGCTGAGGTTACTGTTTGTGTGGTGTTTTGCATGTTCTCCCCAGGGGGTTATTCTCTGGTTTCCTCCCCCTCCCAAAAACAGGTGGATTGGTGATGTTAAATTGCCCCTAGGTGTGAATGTGTGTGTGTGTGTGTTACCATGCGTTGAACTGGCATCACATCCAGGGTTCCCTGGATTCCTCACGTCCAGTGTTCCCAGGACAGACATTGCGACCCTGACCAGGATAAAGTGGTTATTGAAGATGAATGAATGAATGTGCTTTCACCCACAATGGGAACCCTGTGCCACTCTTCACTATTACGCTTTTCTTAAATGTAGAACCCTTAAAGCAGTGGTCACCAACCCTGGTCCAGGAGATCTACCTTCCTGAAGACTTTAGCTCCAACCATAATCGTGCCCATCTGACCATCCTATCATTAGATCATTAGAAGCCTTACGAAGTTCTCGATCGGCTAAAACAGGTGTGTTAGATTTTGGTTGGAGATGAAACCTGCACGAAGGTAGAGCTCAAGGTAGAGGATTAGTGACCACTGCTTTAAAGGTTCGTTGTTGGTGGAACCCTGTGAGTGTCATCAGTTGGCCCTTTTTTGGGATCTAAGAACTCTTAATTATCCAGTGAACACTTAATTTAAAAATAAATCAGTCAATAAAAATCAGTGTCGTTGGTTGGTCACGTAGTCTATTTGTACTACACACAATTAGAAACAGTACAACTCCAAGAACCTTTGAAGGGTCTATACACAGTAGAACCGAATAAGAGAACAGGTTCCAAGTAGAACTCGTTTTGAAAGGTAGAACCATTGAACACCTAAAGAACTCTCGAGGAGGAGTTTTTGGTGTAGTCATGGACTCAACGATCCCTGGTTTGATCCTGAGTTCAGGGTTTCAGATGTTCTCTCTCTCTCTCTCTCTCTCTCTCTCTCTCTCTCTCTCTCTCTCCCCCCGCATCCACGTGGGTTTCCTGCAGGTTCCTTCCCAATAGCATACTGGTTGGTGGATTGGTGACTGGGGTGAATGGGAGTGTTATAGACTGGCGTCCCATCCAGGGTGTATTCCTACCTCACACCCAGTGTTCCCAGTATAGACTTTGGGATCCACCACGACACGGATAAAGCTCTTACCGAAGACGAACGAACGCCAGAACGTGAAAAGAACTGCTTACTTTTGTGCAGACTCACTGTAGATAAGTGGCAATTAAACTTCTGATCATGTTCTTGTTACATTACACAATGTTCTTCCTGAACATTTCTGCCTGAAGCACTGGGTTGAACCCAACCTGCAGGGGAATGTGTGTTCATGTGTATCAGACACTATTTGGCCAAATAGCCTAAGGTTCTCTCACTGAGGTGTAATGGCTTATATTATTTAATTAATGCCACAGGACACGGTTATTTCTTATTTCTCTGGGCTGTGTGTAACAGAGACATGTTGGTAAGAGCAGGAGTCTGTATTCTGTCCAATCCGGATGTGTTTGGTCTCAAAGTGTGTTGGGGAGTGACTCTGCTGACGCCTCGCGTTCACCGACTTCAGCAGGCTTAAAGAGACACCAGCGAATCCGCGCTTAGCTTCTGTGGGGATTTAAAAAAAATAAAACACCATTTAAAGCCATGAATGCGGGAATATATGGGTTTGCGACATCCAAACTCGACCCTTCAGGTAAACTCGTCTTCATTCTATCCATTTCCTATACCGACTAGTCAAAATATGACAAGAAAAAATACTTCAATCGAAATGTTAGCTAGCTAGCTAGCTAAGTGGCTAAAAACTAACGATGCAACGAAACACCCCCAACCAACTTCCCTCTCCTCCCGCCTCCTTCTCTATGATTGGCTAGTTCTACTCGGAATATGTACTCTCAACCAATTAACTGCGGCCAGCCGACAACACTACCCAATCCCAGCACAGCAGGCGGGATTTGCCAGCGACCTAGCTATATGAGCTTAGCTGCTATTACCAGTGCTATCTATATAAGAAATGGATTATTAGCCACCATGCTAAATAGTAAGTTTTCAGGTGTCATTGCTTACTCGTTTTTATTTTTCGCAGATACATTAGGATTAAGATTTAATTCACGAGGACGCACAAATATGTTTAAGACATAAGAGGTAAAAATTTTATTTCTGTAAAATTCGTCCAGCTAGCAGTGGCTAGCTAGCGCTAACTTAAAAAAAAAAAAAAAAAAAAATGACAAGCCCACTCACTAACTTGGTTAATGGAGTCCCAGGTCGTCTTTAGATAACCGAATTAATTTAAAAACGTCTGTTTTTATCGTGTGGGTTTAACAGCAGCGTTGTTAAATCCTGAAAGAAGTGCACACTTCCTAGCTAGAAGCTGAGCTGTGAATATTATTTGTTGATATTAGTAGTGTTCGAGGTTGGGGATGATGTTTAATTACATAGAAACCGTAAGAACTGCTCTCGGGTCAATTCTAATACAAGTCAATTAACACTCATTCATACCTCTGCAGGTTTAAATCGGGTGTTCGAGATCTTAATATCGGGTCTAAACATTGTTTGGGAATGTTAGTCAGGTTGCTAGGCTCCTTGCTAGGTTGGATAGCATGTAAGCTAACTTGCTGTCTTGCAAAAAAAAAAAAAAAAAAAAAAAATCTTGTTAATAAACCCCCCTAGGATTTATTCTTTGTAAGTAACACAATTTAAAACCTTGTCTTGTTAGAAGTGTGAAGAGATCTAAAAGCATATATATATATATATATGTATATATGTGTATATGTGTATGTATGTATGTATGTATGTATGTATTTGGGATATCTTTTTATATAATGCAATTCATCTAATGCATGTTTAACAGTCACAATAAACAGAGTTATATCTCTTTAATCCAGTTTAAACTACTCATCTCGAGTCAAATGTATTTATACAGCACCTTCAAAACCTTCTTTACAGAATATAGAAGAAAGGAGTAAAAAAAAAAAAAAATTGAAGATAAAGAAGGGACAAACGGATCATCCAGACTCAAATGCAAGATGAAATAGATTAAAGGGGGAAAAAAAAGTTTTCTACTTAGATTTACCAGCGTCATAATGTTGTAAGGCGTGTTTTGTCGAAACAACTGAGATATCTGATCGGTCTGGTTCGTAAAGCTGTTTTACGGCCCGGTTTTACAGGGGATTTAATGAAATAACTCCTAGCTTGTCATTCTGTTTAACTCGATCGATTGCTTTAATCCTCGTGTTTGACATTTAAAAGCTGTTTGTTCTGTAAGTTGTAGTTGGGGAGTTTGTGCTTCCTGTTAGGCAGCTTGCCAGAGAGTCCAGTTTTGTCTGACCGGACGTCTTTTCCTGACTATGCAGGTTCTGTTTAGATAAAATGGGAATGTGAATAAAAACATATATAATATTCTATATGTTGTCATTTAAGCTTTGATTGATATTCGGGCAGACTTCCTTTACTGATAATAGTGAATATGAATCCTGCCTGGCTGACTTGTTTGTTTTGCTTCCTGGTTAGACTCGTTAGTCAATACAATGGGGCGGCTTGAACGGCGCTTTGAGATGACTCCTGGCTTCATACGTTTGTACACAGACTTCAAAAATCATGGATTTGTTTTCGGATGTTTTGCGTTGCCGGGCCATGATTAGAACTGGGATAAAGCTTTAAGAGTAAAGACTCCGGGCTGTTTGATGAACGCTGTTTTCCGAGCCCGTGAGAGGTTCTGAAGAGATCTGATCCCCGATCAACCGTCAGGTCTGGAAGCTGTTCGTACTCACGGCGGACACGTACCGGTTAACGTGATTGGTTCAACTTGTCCAGTAGAACTCCGGTTCTACTTTCATATTATTGATATACAGCTGACAGTACGCGGACGCCTGACTGTCGGTCCTGTATGTGCTTGTTGAACATCCCGTTCCTCTTTTTTGTTGTTATAATAAGCTCCACTCTTCTGGGAAGGCTTTCCACTAGATTTTGGGGCGTGGCTGTGGGGACTTGTGCTCATTCAGCTACAAGAGCGTTGGTGAGGTTGAGCTCGGGCGCTCACGTTGGGTGAGGAGGCTCCAGTTCTTCCCAAAGGTGTTCAGTGGGGTTGAGGTCAGGTCTCTCGAGTTCTTCCACTCCAACATTGGGAAACCGTGTCTTCATGGAACTCATTGTCATGCTGGAACAGGTTCCAGTGAAGGGAAATTGTAATCCTGCAGCATACAAAGACATTCTATACGATTGTGTGCTTCAACTTTGTAGCAACAGTATGGGGAAGAACCACAAAATAAAAAATAAAAAAACTGCATGGAATTGCAAATCGAGCCACGGTTCGGACTCAGTTCTTCTATGCGAATGCAAACCTACGATTTTGAGCCCCGCCCACAGACTGAATCCAGAAACAGTACTAAGTGCAGACAGCAAATGCTTTTTAAAATTTTTTTTATTTTTATTTTTTCTCCTCTCTCCCCTTCCTGGCAGTGCCTCCACACATTGTGGCTCAGGTGGTAGAGCGGGTTGTCCACTAATCGTGGGGTTGGCGGTTTGATTCCCGGCCCACATGACTCCACATACTGAAGTGTCCTTGGACAAGACACTGAACCCCAAGTTGCTCCCGATGACAAGCCAGAGCCTCGCCTTTACACAGTGTAAAGTTCTTTGTAGAACCGCTAAGCTTAAAAATCGCTAAATAAGTGCAGGCCATTTACATGCCGGGTATTACTATCGGTCCGTTTGAATCGAACCCTGGTGTGTTTTCGCCCTCGGCGCGGTTCTTTCGTCACACGAGCAGTCGTTTCCGAGAGTGTCTGAGCGAGGTGATCTGGACACGCTTCTGATCAAACTCGATTGCAGCGAGCCGACTCTGAATCAGTTGCAGGAAGTGAATCAAACCCCACGCGTTTTGGTCGCACTGTAGTAGTGTTTTATTTTCCCTACACGGTCGCTGCTAAACTGAGCCAAAGGTCAGAGCTGTAGCGCTACAGAAATGCCACGTGCTCTGAAGATTCAGACGAAGACAAAAAGAGAAAATAATTGCTGGGTGTGACAAAACTGACTTCACTTAGATATTTCTAGAGCTATCTAACCATTTATTTAGCTCTATCTCCCTGTTCATGTGATTTAAAAAAAAAAAAAAAAAAAAAATTATAGTGGCTTCTGCGCAGACAAAAACCTATATCTGACCAACGAACGAAAGAGTTTCACGAACACGAGCCAGAAGTGTCAATTTCTCTCTGATTCAGACTCGGCGAAATACCTAATAGGTGTGAAAGTGCTCCTGATGGTTATATTGAAGGAAAAGTTCAGTGTTTTTCCTTTCATTCTGCCGCCATGTTTTTTTCCGGACGGATCTTCTTGTTTCTCCTTTCTTCTAATCGCCGAGTTACAGTGACCGTTTCATATCTAGATACGGTCACGCTTCTATATCGGGCCGTAGGACCGTCATCAATAAGGATTAGTGAGCCTGTTCCAGAAGCAGCCATGCAAGCCCCAAGCCATGACACTACCTCCACTGTGTTTCATAGACGAGCTTGTACATTTTGGATCACGAGCCGATCCTTTCAGTGTCCACACTTTGACCTTTCCATCACTTTTGGTAGAGCTTAATGTTGGTCCCAGAACGTTTGTGGCTCTTCCCTGTATTTCTTTATGAAATTCTGATCGATTTTTTTCCCCCTCTTTTCTCAGCTTCAAAACAGCTTCTCCCACAGACAGCTCTCTGCTCTTCATGTTGGTTTATTTTTTTTTTTAAACATCTATTATTATTTTGATTATACAGCAAATGCCGTTTTCACAGGCTAAACCCAGGGCTCAAACCAAGAGTAGACGTTCAGAGCTATTAACTGTTTAATCAGTCAATCTAACGTGGCACGCCTGGACAACAAGAAACACCTGTTAGTCGCATGTTCCAATACTTTTGTTCCCTTGAAAAATGGGCATGTTCTACCGAAAGGTGCCATGCTTTAAGCTGTTTAATGCATCTAGATGTCACCGTCAGGGAACGGAAGCTAAAATTCAGCTCCGTCAGCTGATTGATCTCGAACCCAAATATCTTCAATGTACAGCACGCACACAAGAATCGGCATTGCTGTTCCAATACTTTCGAAGGAGACGGCACTTTTCCTTGCGCTTGCTGTTCTTTGATAAGGTTACGAGGCGTAGCCCGGGCGGCTGGCGGTCGTTTCTTAGGAAGCCGTGTTGCGAGTTTGGAGAGTTCCTGCATTACCTGTTTCGCTTCTTTTCTTCAGGCATCGTGTGTGGTTCTGCTGGAGGACGTAGAGATGTGCGTTAACTACAAACCAGTCAAAACCGCCGGTATTAAATATTTAGCTTACTGTCAGAGCTGCCGATTATTCATCGATGCCGTGGGGAATGTAGAATTGAACGGTGTGGTGTAACTCGGTGGATCAGAATATCAATATTACATAAATCCTGATTAAAGGTTCGGCAGTACTCCTCGTTTGAAGATTTATGTGTTCTCGAGACTCTGGGGTGGTTGGGTAGGGGGTGTGTGTGTGGTGTGTACTGTATGAGTACTGACTAATATGTGAATTTCCTGTTGTGAGTTGTGTGGGGTCTTTGCGCTAGCCACAGAGCGAGGAAAGCTGACGCTTACGATGCACCGGTTACTGCTACAGTGTACACGTTGTTAGTTTGAATCGAAACCCGGTGCGTTTACCTTTTTTACGGAGGTAGGAACGCGCTCCGGTGCAGACCAAAACGACCGGTCCGAGAGCGTCTGAGTGAGCTGGTCTGGTTCTGGTTCCTAGTGACTCTAGCACGGTTCGATCGCAGCAAGAAAGTGAGTCGACTCTGAATCGACTCACTTTTGGGAATGTGAATCGAACATGACGTCTGCTTTGGGTTGCAGCGCTTTTTTGTTTGTTTGTTTGTTTGTTTGTTTGTTTTTGTTTGAGTAGATGTGAGCTGCTAAACTGAGCCAAATCACAGAGCTGTGGAAGTGCATGTTCTGGAGATTTGGACTGATGAGAAGAAAGAGAAAATAAACACTGGATCTGATGTTTTAAATGAATCGTTTATATATTATGCTACCGGTCAAAAGTTTAGACACACTCATTCTTTATTTTTATTATTTCCTAATTATTATTAGGTTTTTTAAGATCATGAGAAACATTTCAGTCGAGTGTCCACACACTTTTGACCGGCAGTGTGTATGTAAATAAATGATCTGGTCATTTGTTGAGCATCGACTCTCCGAGCTTGGGTCTTTGTTTATTTTTTATTTCCCCAAACGTTTTTATTTCTAACCATTGAATGAAAAAGGTGAGTTTGTTTGTTTGTTTTTTGTTTGCGCTTTGTGATTTCTCACCGATTCAGACCCGTAGGAGTCGTTGGTTACAAATCAGTCACGGTTTTGTCATCAGGACGTCAGGAAATAACCCGTAGATCTTATTTTTGTTAAATCTGTGCGAACCCCTGACCCTCTCAGGTTGTTGAACCCGATACGAGCGTAGCTTGGCTTGTAATTTGCGACCCTTCAGTTCCACGCTGTAAAATCCCATGACCGCTGTGCACATGGTTTTCGGTTCGCGTCGTCCCGGACTCATAAACGCTTCCGACCCTTAGACGTCTCGTGTTTTTTTTTTTTTTTCTTCCTCCACGACGGTGCGCTCGCTCACTTCACTCTTTTATTCTCTTGTAAACATTACCAATCTGTTGGGCGTGTTTTCTCCGGCGAGTATTAATCAGCGACCCTAATATCTTCCTCTGGCTGGCCTGAGCACTCCGCTGGATTAGCGTCCGAGCGGAGGTGATTTATTTATCCATCAGGTTTATGTAACGTCTGCGGATTAAATATTTTGTATCACTTCGTAGTAGGTGGCTCTGCGCTCTGGTTTTTATGCGTCTGTGCGGATCCTGCTCCAATCCTACTCCTCTAAAGAGTGTGTTTAATGTCTTGCAGATATCTAGTGGAGAACGAGTCCGTCTTCATCGCTCGAGACGTCTCGCCATCATCTTCGCCGCCGCTGTCGGACGTGGACATGAAGAAGGTTTTTTCCGTCGAATGACTGGGAGGAAGCCATGCGGAGTCGAAGTGGACGTTCAGCGCTGGCCGATCGGATTCAGTAGCAGGAAGCGTGTGTGTGTGCGTGTATATGTGAGCGTGTGAGTGAATGTGTATGTATGCGTGCGCATGCTAGCACAAGCTGCCTCAGTCAGGCAGTAATGTGCTCCACACCCCAAAAAGAGGAGCCGTAAAGGATTAACGTGACGCGTGCACGCCATTCTGGATTGATTTTGTGTACAGATTTATATCTCTGACCCCACCCTCTTCATAACCCCACTCCCACCCCTTCCCCCCCGGCCTTTGTTTTGACGCCTCTCTGCTTTGCATGGCCGGCGAGTAACCGTGGAGAGGCCAGGGTACCACAAGCTTATGGATTTTGATAAGAGAGGTGGGAGGGCAGACGCCGACGAGGGAAGGAGGATGTCCAAACCAGGCGGGGGGAGGCCTGGGCACGGTAGCCGGGGCACGGGCGGGAACTCTGGCGTCCTAATGGTCGGACCCAACTTCCGCGTGGGGAAGAAGATTGGCTGCGGGAATTTCGGAGAGCTGCGGCTCGGCAAGAACCTCTACACCAACGAATACGTGGCAATTAAACTGGTAAGGGAATCGTAACTTCTGTTCTCTCTCTCTTTAAAAAAATTTTTTTTTAGCCCCCTGTCTAGCCGGCGACCCTGCGTATCCCGACGCCATTTTAACCACGCTTCAAATGTCAAACGTGCCTCCCGTCAGGTCACCGTCATCGTGTGTAATATGCAAATGAGCTTAAAACACTCGACAAGCAACCTCTCGCACGCCTTTACAGGTCCGTGCGCAAGATGGCTTACCGATCGCTGCCACGCACGGTGCCGTCGAGAGTTTTCATTCGCGCTCCGCAAGTTCTGGCACAAACCTCTCGTGTGGGCGGGGCTTAACAGCAACTTACACTCGTCGGCTAGCGAGATTTGGATCGACAGCTCTCCCTGACCAGGAAGTAGAGACTTCAGCGTGGTGAAATTTGGAGAGCGTTCCGGATGCGCTTCTTTGTATAGTTATAGTCTTTGTACTTGGTCTGTGGTGCAAATGACTTACCTCTTCACAAGCCGATGACAGTAAATCGCCGTGAAGTCCCGCCCACACGAGAGGTCCGTGCCAGAATGGCGAGCGGAAACGAAAACTCGGGCAGCGCATTTATAAACCGTGATTAGCGAAAAGGAAGCTATTAAGAAAGAACGCTGTTTATTTAAAGACCGTGTTACATTTTTGCCCCCGAGTTCACCGTGTTCACCCAGAGTGTTTTCCTTCTATCTCGCTGTGTGTGTAAACCTTTAAAGGGTTTACAGCGGTATTAGCATAGAGACCCGGGTCGGTCGAATCTGTAACACTGACCGTCTGGGTCGCTGTTTTGAGAAAGGAAACTCGTGATCGCTAACGTCTGCTTTAGTTTTAGTGGTTTTTCCTCAATTCCAGGGTCAGACGTGACGCTTCTGAGGTAAGTCGAGTGCAGTCACGTGGTGGGCAAATGAGTACTCGAGGCTCAGTTACATACGTTACAAAACAAGTTACATAAACAAACAAGGATATGCTCAAGCATCACCGCGACCCTGCGTAGGACAAGCAGTGTGGAGGATGGATGGATGGATGGATGGAGTTTGTGTCAAAATAACGGCTAGTACGAATGACTTCAGTAGTTATGCTTTAATCAACTCTACTAATTACTAGCTTTTCTACATTTGGAGGAAAAAAGAAGCAACAACGCGATGGGTGCGGAACAGTTGTTTGAAAAAGCTGAGCGAGAGAGAGATAAAGAACGAGGGGAAAAACGCGTCATCACGAGAGGTGTGACATCCTTTAAGGTAGGATGTAGGCGATCAGTTGAGGTTGCATATGCACACGCATGTTCATCTCTCTCTCTGACTACGTTTACACGGACAGCAGTAATCTAAGTACTGACCTTATTCTGAATAAGACGATATTCTGATTAAGGCGTTTACATGAGTCGCTTTTAGAACACGCCTTTCATGTCACGTGTTCTAGAACATAGATCAGCACACGTCGTTACGTCCACACGCCACGCCGTCCGACGTTCCCTCCAGAATTTCACGTATCGACGTACAGTTGG